>NC_141825.1:26574870-26634870 GCF_982586985.1 Callionymus lyra | reverse complement strand
AAAACAAAGTTAAAGTTATGTTATTTACAAACAAAAACCAAGTTAAAGTTATGTTATTTACAAACAAAAACCAAGTTAAAGTTATGTTATTTACAAACAAAAACAAAGTTAAAGTTATGTTATTTACAAACAAAAACAAAGTTAAAGTTATGTTATTTACAAACAAAAACAAAGTTAAAGTGATGTTATTTACAAACAAAAACAAAGTTCAAGTTGTGTTATTTACAAACAAAAACAAAGTTAAAGTGATGTTATTTACAAACAAAAACAAAGTTAAAGTTATGTTATTTACAAACAAAAACAAAGTTAAAGTTATGTTATTTACAAACAAAAACAAAGTTAAAGTTATGTTATTTACAAACAAAAACAAAGTTTAAGTTATGTTATTTACAAAAAAAAACAAAGTTTAAGTGATGTTATTTACAAACAAAAACAAAGTTAAAGTTATGTTATTTACAAACAAAAACAAAGTTAAAGTTATGTTATTTACAAACAAAAACAAAGTTAAAGTTATGTTATTTACAAACAAAAACAAAGTTAAAGTTATGTTATTTACAAAAAAAAACCAAGTTAAAGTTATGTTATTTACAAACAAAAACAAAGTTAAAGTTATGTTATTTACAAACAAAAACAAAGTTATATTATTTACAAACAAAAAACAAAGTTTAAGTGATGTTATTTACAAACAAAAACAAAGTTAAAGTTATGTTATTTACAAACAAAAACAAAGTTAAAGTTATGTTATTTACAAACAAAAACAAAGTTAAAGTTATGTTATTTACAAACAAAAACAAAGTTAAAGTTATGTTATTTACAAACAAAAACAAAGTTTAAGTGATGTTATTTACAAACAAAAACAAAGTTAAAGTTATGTTATTTACAAACAAAAACAAAGTTAAAGTTATGTTATTTACAAACAAAAACAAAGTTAAAGTTGTGTTATTTACAAACAAAAACAAAGTTAAAGTGATGTTATTTACAAAAAAAAACAAAGTTTAAGTTATGTTATTAACAAACAAAAACAAAGTTAAAGTGATGTTATTTACAAACAAAAACAAAGTTAAAGTGATGTTATTTACAAACAAAAACAAAGTTAAAGTGATGTTATTTACAAACAAAAACAAAGTTAAAGTTATGTTATTTACAAACAAAAACCAAGTTAAAGTTATGTTATTTACAAACAAAAACAAAGTTAAAGTGATGTTATTTACAAACAAAAACAAAGTTAAATTTATGTTATTTACAAACAAAAACAAAGTTAAAGTTATGTTATTTACAAACAAAAACAAAGTTAAAGTTATGTTATTTACAAACAAAAACAAAGTTCAAGTTGTGTTATTTACAAACAAAAACAAAGTTAAAGTGATGTTATTTACAAACAAAAACAAAGTTAAAGTTATGTTATTTACAAACAAAAACAAAGTTAAAGTTATGTTATTTACAAACAAAAACAAAGTTAAAGTTATGTTATTTACAAACAAAAACAAAGTTTAAGTTATGTTATTTACAAAAAAAAACAAAGTTTAAGTGATGTTATTTACAAACAAAAACAAAGTTAAAGTTATGTTATTTACAAACAAAAACAAAGTTAAAGTTATGTTATTTACAAACAAAAACAAAGTTAAAGTTATGTTATTTACAAACAAAAACAAAGTTAAAGTTATGTTATTTACAAAAAAAAACAAAGTTAAAGTGATGTTATTTACAAACAAAAACAAAGTTATATTATTTACAAACAAAAAACAAAGTTTAAGTGATGTTATTTACAAACAAAAACAAAGTTAAAGTTATGTTATTTACAAACAAAAACAAAGTTAAAGTTATGTTATTTACAAACAAAAACAAAGTTAAAGTTATGTTATTTACAAACAAAAACAAAGTTAAAGTTATGTTATTTACAAACAAAAACAAAGTTAAAGTTATGTTATTTACAAAAAAAAACAAAGTTTAAGTTGTGTTATTTACAAACAAAAACAAAGTTAAAGTTATGTTATTTACAAACAAAAACAAAGTTAAAGTTATGTTATTTACAAACAAAAACAAAGTTAAAGTTATGTTATTTACAAACAAAAACAAAGTTAAAGTTATGTTATTTACAAAAAAAAACCAAGTTAAAGTTATGTTATTTACAAACAAAAACAAAGTTAAAGTTATGTTATTTACAAACAAAAACAAAGTTATATTATTTACAAACAAAAACAAAGTTTAAGTGATGTTATTTACAAACAAAAACAAAGTTAAAGTTATGTTATTTACAAACAAAAACAAAGTTAAAGTTATGTTATTTACAAACAAAAACAAAGTTAAAGTTATGTTATTTACAAACAAAAACAAAGTTAAAGTTATGTTATTTACAAACAAAAACAAAGTTAAAGTTATGTTATTTACAAACAAAAACAAAGTTAAAGTTATGTTATTTACAAACAAAAACAAAGTTAAAGTGATGTTATTTACAAAAAAAAACAAAGTTTAAGTTGTGTTATTTACAAACAAAAACAAAGTTTAAGTTATGTTTAACTTAACTTTGGCTGCCACCGCAGAAGGACCAGGACACTGTACTAAAATCACAATAAATCAATATTTCTGCAGTAAAAATACATGAAACTTTGTTCACTTATACTTCAAAACCTGCTGAACATCAGATCTTTGTCAACTATTACGGTTTATTTTTTAATAAAATACATTGTGCACAAACAGCTTTTTAAGCAACTATAACGTGATAAGTCAGTATTTAAATTATTTCAATAACAGTAAATTAATTATTTTGCAAGAAAACAAAGGAATAAACGGGAAATTATAACAGATCAGCAGAAAATAAATGTTTCATATTTCCTCAGCTTTCCTTTTCTGGTCTCATCGCGCAAGTGTCGCTTGAATCAATTCTTTAAGTACGAACAAATTTATTTTTTATTATTATTTTTTTTATATTAAAATGATGTATTAACAACAGTCGAGTTAACTAAAATAAGTTAAAAAGGTTATGAAATATTAAATATATTCAAGTTCTGGTAAAACGATGTGCGCATGCTTGAAGGAAGTGACGTCATGATAACCCGGATGTGGAAGGTAATCGGCACGGAGAAGGTCGTAGGACAGTGACAGTAGTGACCATAACAAACAAGATGGCGGGTACAAGCAGCTGACATGGGTTTTCTCCGTAGAGTGGCTGCATTCTCTCTTAGAGAGCGGGTGAGGAGCGAGGTCATCCGGGAGACGCTCGGAGTTAAACCGCTGCTCCATCTGCTTAGGATGAATCCAGGACGAGCTGGTGAGATGTTCAGGGCATGTTACCCCTAGAAGACCAGGGAGCAGACCCAGAACGGAGAGACTTTGGCCCGATTCTCCCGGGATAAGTATTACCTGGTGACCTCTGTGTTTTATAAATGACCTTCTCTGTGTTCATTTTAAGTGCATTCACACGTGATAAGCGACGTCTGTAAAATAATCATTTTTACTGACATTATGTTAGGTTAGGAAGAACTTTATTGATTTTTTTTTTCCAATTAGACACAGCAATACAGCAATTATTCATAAAATAAGAACAAGAACAAAGAGAAATAAAGAGAAAGAACAAGATGATACAATCTAAGTATAAAGAACCTAGATCAAAGAAAAATAACAAAATCCTACCTAGAGAAACTAATAATAATAAATATTAATACTATAATAAATACTAATAATACCTAGAGATACAGATGTAAAAATTAGCACAAGTACTGAAAGAGAAAGTTAGTCTTAACAAGCGTTCTTTGTTTAGAGAAGATAAAGTGAACAACCTTTTATTTTCTTTCGTTTCTCAACTTGTGCAGACGCTCAACAGCGAGAGCTGCACATAAATGTGCCCCAACATTATTCTTACAGAAGAGACACAGTAGTGTAACCGAGTGTATTCGTGTGGGAAACAACGACAACTTAGTTTGTAGCTGTGCAGCGCGCACGTCTTCTTCCCGACAACAACGAACTACATCTACTTCCTTTCAACCCCTTCAAAATAAAACATTAGAAGTAAATATGAACACAATGGCGAGTGTCTAGAAGTGTGTTACAGTGACATATATGCAGCATTCACAACTACAAACACAGACATGGCGCATTCGCACAGGACTATAACTCAGACATTCTGCATAATTATTACAAATCACCAGACGTCCCCAGGTAATACGAATTCTCACAGGAAAGTATGACCTGGGGACGTCTGGTGATTTGTAATAGTTACGGAGAATGTCTGAGTTTTAATCCTGTGCGAATGCGCCATGTCTGTGATTTCTAATGTAATAATTCCGCCGCAAATTACTTACTGCAATTCGACAAACACAGACGTCGGTGATAATTCTAGTCCCGTGCAAATACGCATGTCTGTGTTTGTAATTCTGAATGCTGCATATATATCACTGTAACACACCTCTAGACACTCGCCATTGTGTTAATAGTTACTTCCGCTGTTTTATTTTGAAGGGGTTGAAAGGAAGTAGATGTAGTTCGTTGTTGTCGGGGGTGTGTTCCACATGACGAAAGTAAAGAAGACGTGCGCGCTGCACAGATACAAACTAAGTTGTTGTTGTTTCCCTCAGGAATACACTCGGTTACACTACTGTGTCTCTTCTGTAAGAATAATGTTGGGGCACATTTATGTGCAGCTCTCAGTGTTGAGCGTCTGCACAAGTTGAGAAACGAAAGAAAATAAAAGGTTGTTCACTTTATCTTCTCTAAACCAAGAACGCTTGGTTACACTAACTTTCAGTAATTGCTTTTTACATGTGTATCTCTAGGTAATGTCAGTCAAAATAACTATTTTACAGACGTCGCTTAACTCGTTTGAATGAACTTAAAATAACACAGAGAAGGTAATTTACAAAACACAGAGGTCCCTCAGGTAATACTTATCCAGTGCTAATAGGGCTTTACTGTTTTACAATATTTTCTTATTGTATTGCCAATAAAGTAAAAGTAAAGTAATAAAGTCAGTGAGAGAAAGCAGCTAACACAGCGGATGACGCCAAAAGTGCACAAAACAATTCACCTCCTGTTGTTCAATAAAGAAACATAATGTACATTCATATATTGATGGTGTCATCAAATGTACAAACCGCACAACACAATTTAGTCTTGAACGAGGAGAAGAAAATTGACTCCATTAGCTGTCATATCATATTTCATTCTCCACAATCTGATTCATTACCTCATCGGTATCAATCTGTTTATCAGTTGACTTACGCAGATGTCTGCCCTTGTCCTTGACTAGCTGGACCATCGAGAGATTGTTTTGTTTTTCTCTCAGTTTGACCTGAAGAATTCGGGTTGTTGCAGCGAATGGACTTTAACGCAAGACAATGATTATTTAATAAGAATTAAATATGAAAGATTATCAGTTAATCAAGTGATTATTTAAAATGTGTTTTAAATCTAGATGATAGATTACAGTAAAGTCGTCATATCCTTACACTTATATTGTCTTATCACTTAGCGATTAAGAGTTGTGTGTTACTCGGTTAACTTTTTAAACCAACGTAACCATTGGTGCTCTGAACTCATTACTCTTTCATGTTAACGTCAAAAGGCACCGCTGGGATTCGAACCCAGGATCTCCTGTTTACTAGACAGGCGCTTTAACCATCTAAGCCACGGCGCCGGTAAACCCGGACGTATACGGTTCCGAGTTGGAAGATACTGCAGTCGAACGGAACCAGATACTGCATCAACTGTCAGAGCCTGTTGCCATAGTGATCAGTGACGCAGCAAACACGTGTTTTTTAAACTTTCGATAAACGTTTCTATTAATCGCATTACTTTTAAATCAGAACCATGAAAAGTGATCTATAGTTAAACAGTTTAGTAAAGTCATTAAATCAGAACCATCAACGAGATTTAAATGTTTAGTTCAGTCAATATCAACGGCGGGACCCATTTTGATTGACGTTTCCTTTGACCAATGGGGTGCAGTGGGCGGGAGTATCCGGCAAGATCTGTTTCCGGGACGAGTACGCGTTGATACACACATGCACGTGTGTGTGTGATGTACTAGTTTCTCTTCTGCTCTTGCTTGTCAGACTGAACGCGTTTTTTGTGAGTCATATGAAGTTTTATTTGCAAGTTAGTTGCTGTTCTGATAGCATCTCACGGACGCAGTTCTGTTAGCTGCTATGCTAACGTGTGTGTTTGTGCCATTCAGGGAGAAACATCTGTTTAAGCAGCATATTGTCTTCCGTTCAAGCTCTGTGGACGGTAAAATATTCTGTTTTCTACATGTCACAATGTTTTTCTATTGGGTTTTCGCTCTTTTCTGAACTATGTTACGTTTAACATCAATGCATAACTATAACAGATGTAAATGACTTGAGCGTCAGACTGGATTCAAAAGTGTGTTTGTTGACAAGTTTGTTAAGTTGTAAAACGTCACTCCAAGTACATTAATGGAGATGAATAAAGTCCCACCTTTTAATATTGACCCATGTGTTTGTTGTTAATGCTTATTCATTCACTCAAAATGTTCCCTTTCTTTCGTTGACTTCTCTTCGTCTCCTAGTTTGAATCTAAAATGTCGGAGTCGGTGAACTCCTGCGCTCAGGTCGGGGAGAAAAGAGGGACCCCGGAGGATGAGGAGGAGAAGACGGTGACCAAGAAACCAAGAGTGGAAGGCGACAGACTTCCTCCTCACGGGGAGAATGAGGGAGAGCCTGAAGAAGAAGAAGAAGAAGGAGAAGAAGTAGGAAACGATGGGGAGAGATTCGCAGAGATGATGAAGCACGGACAGACGGAGGTCGACGTGGGTATCTTGAAGTACATCAGTGATCTCGAGGGCTTCTCTGGGATTCTGAAAGAGAGGTTTGTACATTAGATGCAGGAATATAAGTAGATATTTTGTCTATGAGTCATTTAGAAACTTGTTTTATTTGTCTCCCTAAAGGTATTCGGATTTCGTGGTACATGAGATAGGAAAGCAAGGGAAGATCGTTCACTTGGACGACTTGACCATTCCGGCGGTGATTGAGGTGAAACTTCAGTTTGTTCCAGATGTCAATCTACAGTTATGTTATCTGAAGGTATCCAGTATGTTGGATCACCCTCTGTCTTAAAAACTTTTGCCAGTACATTCGAGAGGAAGAAGCTTTGTTTGTTTCCATGACACTTCAAAACTAGCAAATCAGATCCCTTGATTCTGTCTTCGATTCTTTCGCTGTGTGTGTGTGTGTGTGTGTGTGTGTGTGTGTGTGTGTGTGTGTGTGTGTGTGTGTGTGTGTGTGTGTGTGTGTGTGTGTGTGTGTGTGTGTGTGTGTGTGTGTGTGTGTGTGTGTGTGTGTGTGTGTGTGTGTGTGTGTGTGTGTGTGTGTGTGTGTGTGTGTGTGTGTGTGTGTGTGTGTGTGTGTGTGTTCATCAGGAGGTGGCAGAAGAAACACCGCAGTTGCCGGAATCCGACGTTTTGACCGATGAACAGAAGAAGAAGCTCGCTGAACTCCAGCTCTTCAAGAACAAAGAGGACAACGTCTTAATTGAGGTTGGTGAAGGAAGTAACATTAAAACATGGCCATTGACCAGAAGAATATTAACAATGAGGATCAGAGACAGAATATTGGGACCATTTAGACAACTTCATCAACAATTGTAAATGTAATGAAAAGTAAGTAAGTAAGTAATTTTTATTTATATAGCGCTTTTCCAGACCAGGGTCACAAAGTGCTTGAATAATCAAAACAATATTCAATAAAGTATATACTTTAAAGGTCAAGATAACACTGAGAACACAACAGGAGTTCCAGAAAATCAAGGAAAAGCCTGAACAAATAAAAACGTCTTAAGATGTTTCTAGAAGGAGTCAGTAGATCATCAAACACAGATGTTTCTTGAAGGAGTCAGTAGATCATCAAACACAGATGTTTCTTGAAGGAGTCAGTAGATCATCAAACACAGATGTTTCTTGAAGGAGTCAGTAGATCATCAAACACAGAGATGGTTCCAAAGCTTAGGAGCAACAGTCTGGAAGGATTTCTCTCCTCTGGTCCGGAAGTTCAGGAACCATCAGTAGATTCTGATCCACAGACCTCAGAGCCCGAGCTGGGGTGTAAGTCTGAATCAGATCACTGATGGAAGGTCTGACCATGAATAGATCTGAAAGTAAGAACCAGAATTTTAAAATGATCCTGAAAGAAACTGGCAGCCAGTGAAGAGTTTGAAGGAGAAATGTGAGTTCTTCTACTAGAGCGGCTCAGAATTCTGGCTGCAGAGTTTTGTATGAACTGCAGGCGAGACACATCCTTCTTGTTGAGACATGAAAACAAACTGTTGAAATACACCAGGATGAGCATCTTTCTGGTTTAAGAAAACAATATGTCAGAAGGTGTATTTATTCCTACAATCGGCTCTTAAATGCCTGACATGACTTTGAGTGAAAGAACTGTATTTGTAACCATGCAGTAAAAGGGATTGAAATGACTCGACAACCAAAGTAAAAAGATCACGTCCTCACACCTCTGTGATGAGAGGAGGATTGATCTCAGTCTCTCCGTCTCTACAGGGGGATGAAGCCAAAGAAAAGAGGACGCTGGTCCACAAAGCCATCAAAGCTCAGTTTCCTGGTCTGGAGACGAAGACGGAAGAGAAAGACGGACGGAAATACATCGTGGCGTATCACGCAGCTGGGAAGAAGGCCCTCGAAGGTACACGGCAAAGAGTGTATCTTGAGTATTTGTAAAAAAAAAAACATCTTTATAGTTGGATTACAACTGAGAGCATGGTTGACACGGCTGCATGTCTTGTGATCTTACAATAAACCTGCAGGCGGAAAGAATTCACACAGTAGCTGTCTGGACCTAAGTGGTCAAATTCAGTTATTGTTTCTAGAAAGAGCTTCGTAAGTTTGGGTCTCGTTCTGTTTGGCATGATCGCTCCAACTGCATGCAGCTCTACCTCTGTAGCCTCTTTTGTAACTCTGTCCTTCTATCCTTTTTTTGCTGTTCTCTATGGGACAGGCGTCAAAATCAGTGCAGGTAAGCACTTTACCGTAACAGAGAACCTGGGGATGTCCTGGAGTTTAAACTCACGACCCCTACAAAGGTCGTGCTCTGGAAAAAAAAACGCTTCTCCAAAAATAAGCAGATTGAATTTGTTTCTTGAAATTAGCAAGAAAAGTAATTGTTAGCGATACTGTTAATATTTGTGTCTTTTTTATCACCTTGTGATGTTCAAAAAGAACATTTTCCTGTCAAAGATATCATCATTCATTCAATTTATCTATGAACTTCGATTAGAAACTTGAATTTTTAAGGTTGAATTTAAATTTCTGACTCATATTTAACTGTGATCATTTGCCATAATAACCTTAAGTAAACCATCCGGTCATCAAATGAATAAATCTTTTTTTTTGGCACTATAATAACGGTGTTAAATTCAAGACACTTGCCTACTAGAAAAAATGAACACTAGTCTTGCAATAACCTACATTTTTATATTTAGGGATGAAAGAGTCAAAAAACACCTTTTCCCTTCATAATAATGAATCTGCAGAACATGTCTTTAAAATGTTGTCCAACCTGAAAGTCTTTTTTTACAGTAGATATTAAGTCTGTTCTTTGAATCAAGACATTTAGGCTAGAAATATGGTTTTCAGAAGAACTTTTTCTCCCCCTCTTTGATGTCATTAAAACGTCTAGAATTAAGTCTAATATTTTTCGTCTGTTGAGATTATTACAGATCAAGTCCCAAATAGTGTCGAGCATTTGTCAGTTTGTTGCCTCAACCGGAGTGAAAGTTTTGCATTTGAAGTCTGAATGATAAAAATCATCATCATAGTTCGGGTTTTTCTAAATGTCTGCCTCTCTTGCAGCTCCTCGGAAACACTTCTGGCCCAGAAACCGCGGCAGCTTCTGTCACTTTGTGCTCTACAAGGAGAACAAGGACACGATGGACGCCATCAACGTCCTCTCCAAGTTCCTCAGGTATCTTCGCCGTAACACGAGCAGTGACGACCGAAGCTGGATCTGAATGCGTTTGTCTCCAGGCTCAGACCCAACATGTTCTCCTACATGGGCACCAAAGACAAGCGGGCCATCACAGTGCAGGAGATCGCCGTTCTCAAGTGAGGTTCCTTTTTTTTTTTTCAGGGTCCTTAAAACAATCAGGAGCTAAAGAGAAGGATTTGTTTCCGTGCAGGATCACAGCAGAGAGGTTGTCCCACCTCAACAAGTGCCTCAATAACCTCAGACTGGGGAACTTCTCCTACAAGAACCATCCTCTCAAGCTGGGTGAGCTGCAGGGGAACCACTTCACCGTGATCATCAGGTAAGACCACGAAGATGCCACGTCTGAGACCACGAACCACTCTTGGATGTCGAGGATAAATATTCCACTGATCTTCAGGAACATCTCGGGGACGGACCCTCAGGTCCACCAGGCCATGAAGTCTCTGCAGGAGACGGGTTTCATCAACTACTACGGGATGCAGCGCTTCGGTACCACGGCCGTCCCCACTCAGAACGTCGGGAGGTGAGAACGTTTTCTGCTCCACGCCCGCAGTGGTCAGGAGTCTAATGGACCGCTTGTCCTCGACAGAGCCATCCTGAGGAACGACTGGAACGAGGTGGTGGACCTGATTCTGAAGCCGCGTCCAGGAGGTACCTGGGATCTTTATGAGCTTTAGATGGGTGTAGTTATTAGCTTTTAATTTAATACGGACTGACGGTGCTCTAAAGTAAATAACCTCCACCCAAGCTACCTCTGGGGTCATAAGTAAGAGGTGGAGGAGAAGAGGTACGAATATATGTTATAGTTTACCCCCCTTTGTTTAAAAAGAAATAAACAAAAAAAATATATATTTATTTTGTGATATTATCTTGAGGCCAAAGGCAAATTATTATTTTGTTTTTACCATCTGTGTAAATGTGGCATGAGTTTAAAACCACTGGTTTGAAGTTACTGCTCATTTACTTCGACTGAGAACAATCTATGAACTTAAATGATGTCACAACATGATCTGGATTTTATAATCCATGCGTTTGTGTCGTTTACACTATTGTAACAGTTTATTTAGTGTCTAAACCAGAAGGATGTGTTTCGCCTGCAGTTCATACTAAACTCTGCAGCCAGAATTCTGAGCCGCTCTAGTAGAAGAACTCACATTTCTCCTTCAAACTCTTCACTGGCCGCTCTAGTAGAAGAACTCACATTTCTCCTTCAAACTCTTCACTGGCTGCTCTAGTAGAAGAACTCACATTTCTCCTTCAAACTCTTCACTGGCTGCTCTAGTAGAAGAACTCACATTTCTCCTTCAAACTCTTCACTGGCTGCTCTAGTAGAAGAACTCACATTTCTCCTTCAAACTCTTCACTGGCTGCTCTAGTAGAAGAACTCACATTTCTCCTTCAAACTCTTCACTGGCTGCTCTAGTAGAAGAACTCACATTTCTCCTTCAAACTCTTCACTGGCCGCTCTAGTAGAAGAACTCACATTTCTCCTTCAAACTCTTCACTGGCTGCTCTAGTAGAAGAACTCACATTTCTCCTTCAAACTCTTCACTGGCTGCCAGTTTCTTTCAGGATCATTTTAAAATTCTGCTTCTTACTGTTGGTTTAGAAAAAGCGTTCTATAAATATTACTTACTTACACCAAACATCACTTTTTGTAATGCGGGACAAACTGGTCGACTCCTGCTCCTCTTGTTTTCTTCTTGAAAGTTTATTTGAAGCTGCTAGTTTTATATTTTAGTTGCGCGAGTCTAATGTAGAATTTTGTTTCGTAAACTCTTCCCTGCAGCGGAGAAAGAGTTCCTGGTTCGCTGCAGAGAGGAGTGGGCCAAGTCCCAGGACCCTGAGGCCGCCTTGAAGAAGCTGCCCAACAAGCGCTGCGTGGAGGGTCAGCTGCTGCGAGGTCTGTCCATGTACGGCAAGAAGAGCATCGTCACGGCCTTCGCACTGGTCTGCTTCTCACTCTCTTGACTCACGACTCGTTCAACCCTCCACTCGGGGCTCACTCCTGCTGTCCCGGCACAGATCCCCCGCAACAACCGGCTGATGTACATCCACAGCTACCAGAGCGTGGTCTGGAACACCATGGTGAGCCGCAGGATCGAGGCCTTCGGGCTGAAGCCGGTCGGGGGCGACCTGGTGCTCCGAGGAAGTGAGTCCAGATGTGAATGGTGTTAAAAGGTGGATGATGATCAAGATGGACGACTTCTTTGAGTGTCATCATCTCAACCAATGCTGTGTCTCAAGTCACATACTAGCGTACTTAAAGTTAGTATTTTTTAGTGCGTAAGTGCGTCTCAATTCTTAGTATGTGCCATACACACTAAATTGTCACTAAAACACACACACAACTATGGTTCGATGGACACTAACCACACTAAACGGCCGCCATCTTAGACTTTCTTCTGCAAGATGAGATTAGTCAGTGATTGAGATGAGTTCTGGTCACTAACTGATGTCAGGTTCAGTCTCAGAACTCTCTGGACACGGTTACCGTTTCTATCCTTCATATGTATTTTGATTTCAAATACAATGCTTTAAAAAAAGAAATGAATACTTGATAAATATTGAAAATATAAACTGCAAGGAAGGATAAAAATCGGTGAAAACCTGGATGAGCCGATCTGAGCTCCTCCCTCTTCAGTGTGTGCATGTAGTTTTAGAAGAAAGTGTGTGTCAAGAATGAGATGAAACTGCAGACTTCCCGACAAGATTGAAGGTCTCGTATGTACAAATTTAACTGCTGATATCCATGTCAGCCTTACTGGTCCAGCCATGATGGAAATGAGTGCAACTGCCATCTCCAACCCACTGTCTGGTCTCTCATCTGCAGTGATCACCAGAATTCAAAATATGACCACAATATTTGAGTGTTAACATGATTTTAACAGTAGTTGTGTGTTTGTGTGAAGCCACCGCACACGTGCTGTCTGAGGAGGAAGCTCAGCAACACACCATACATGACATCGTGATGCCGCTGCCTGGATACGACGTCGTCTACCCGACACATCACGGTCAGACATCATCATTGTGTAGTTAATCTTCACCGCTGCAGACGTACAAGTGTGTGTGTGTGTGTGTGTGAGACAGTGGGCGAAGGCTACCGGGAGCTGCTGAGCGCCGACAGCCTGGACATCGACAACATGCGGCACAAGGTCAAGGACTACTCTCTGCCGGGGGCCTACAGACGGGTCGTCATCAAACCCACGGACGTCAGCTGGTCCGTCCTCTTGTCGTGGTCCGGGTTCCACCGACAGCATGTCACTGATGCCGATGTCTTCCTGTTCAGGGAGGTGATCCGGTACGACGACCCGCGGATCTCCCTCGTGCACACGGACCTGGAGAAGCTGGAGAACAAACCGGCGCCGGTCTTTAACACGGGTCAGAACCTTTGGGTCCAAAATGTTAGATTGAAAGACAAAAAAGTTTTAATGTTGGAGTTTTGAAGAGGAAAAAAAAAATATATATATATATATATATATATATATATTTAAATGTTAAAGTTTTGAAGAGGTAAAAAAAGTATATATATATATATATATATATATATATATATATATATTGTGGGTGTTTTGAAGAGGAAAAAAAAAACTAAAAATACTTTAATGTTAGAGTTTTGAAGAGTAAAAAAAAAACAAACAAAAAAAAGCTTTTAATATTGAAGTTTTGAAGAGGAAAAAACAAACAAATAACTTTTAATGTTGGAGTTTTGAAGAGGTAAAAATATATATATATATCTTTAAATGTTGGAGTTTTGAAGAGGTAAAAATATATATATATCTTTAAATGTTGAAGTTTTGAAGAGGTAAAAAAATATATATACATCTTTAAATGTTGAAGTTTTGAAGAGGAAAAAACAAACAAATAACTTTTAATGTTGGAGTTTTGAAGAGGTAAAAATATATATATATATCTTTAAATGTTGGAGTTTTGAAGAGGTAAAAATATATATATATCTTTAAATGTTGAAGTTTTGAAGAGGTAAAAAAATATATATACATCTTTAAATGTTGAAGTTTTGAAGAGGTAAAAAAATATATATATATCTTTTAATGTTGGAGTTTTGAAGAGGTAAAAAAATATATATATCTTTAAATGTTGAAGTTTTGAAGAGGTAAAAATATATATATATATCTTTAAATGTTGGAGTTTTGAAGAGGTAAAAACAAACAAATAACTTTTAATGTTGAAGTTTTGAAGAGGTAAAAAAATATATATATATCTTTAAATGTTGGAGTTTTGAAGAGGAAAAAACAAACAAATAACTTTTAATGTTGAAGTTTTGAAGAGGTAAAAATATATATATATCTTTAAATGTTGGAGTTTTGAAGAGGTAAAAATATATATATATCTTTAAATGTTGAAGTTTTGAAGAGGTAAAAATATATATATATCTTTAAATGTTGAAGTTTTGAAGAGGTAAAAATATATATATATCTTTAAATGTTGGAGTTTTGAAGAGGTAAAAATATATATATATCTTTAAATGTTGAAGTTTTGAAGAGGTAAAAATATATATATATCTTTAAATGTTGAAGTTTTGAAGAGGTAAAAAGACGACACGTTCTCTTCTTCCGCCCACAGAGGGAAAGTACCGGGCGCTCCGGATGGAGTTCTCTCTGCCTCCCTCCACTTACGCCACCATGGCGATCCGGGAGGTTCTGAAGCTGGACACCAGCATCAAGAAGCAGACGCAGCTGAACACCACCTGGTTCAACTGAGTCCAGGTGCTGCCGGTTCAGTGGGAGACTTGGTTCCGTGAGAACCTGACCGTTATTTTCTTTGAGAGACAAAGAGCTGATTTAGGATTTTTAACGATTGCTGTCATTAGGACATGATGAAGATGATGATGATGAAGATGATGATGATGATGTCGTCGTGTTCTGTCCGTGAACAACTGTTTTTACTTTCACTCGACTCCTGATGGAAGGAGATATTAAACGTCTTTAGTTACATTTGACTTCTCGTCGTTACTCAAATAACATTTTTAAAAATCTTCTCTTCCCGTCTTTCTTTCAAGTAGAACGTGATCTTGAAAATAAACTTGGTTTTTGTTTCCTGATTTGGGGATAGAAGTGGTTTTCTGTCAAGATGGCAACCTTTCCAGGGTGTCCCCTGCCTCTGGCCCTGAGGAGTTAAGATCAATGTGTAATTACTGGTTAAAACTTAACTAAAATGATATATTTGTATTTATTGTGAGGAAATAACTTTGAATATAAATGTAAATACTTTATACTTCAAGTTTTTTTCCTTCATCTTCCTGCTGACAGATTGTTTTCTGCTTAAAGGAACAAAAACTATACTTTGAAAAGGGTTTTTTAAGAAAAAAAATTGAATTTAATAAGATCCTCTAGACGAGTCATGTTTGAATTTTGTCTTTATTGACTTGGAAAAATACTAGTTGTGAAACTTGGTTATCAGTAGCTGTTGAAATGATGAAGGAGAAAAATAAACAAGACGTACATTTTAGACGAAAGTCAAGACATCTTGTTTTTTCGTTGTTATTCATCTATCTAAACTAAAATACAACTTTGTAAATACTGTATAACAACTTTCATCAAGAAGAACGTAAATGGTTTACAGTTTTTAAAGTTTGAGTTGCACTTCCTGTTGGTGGCGCCAGAGGACTCTAGGGTAGATCAATAAAGTTTTACCTTACCTTACCTTAGATGATGCAGCCAGAGGAAAAACATATTTTTTTAAAGTACGAAACGTAGTCTGGGGCGAGCAAAAAAAAATATGAGCCTGAATATTTGAACTTGTTACTTGAAAAGGCACATAAGCCGTGGAGAGACATCTTTAACAGACTCAAAATGAAAAAAAGAGGTTTAACTGAGATCAATAATCTAAGTTAAGTTAATTCCAGTGCAGTAGATATCGTGGTAATGTCAATAATAATGATGCAAAAAGTCAGTTTTAAACTAATAAAACCAATTCTGTGCTTCACTATGTTATCCATAGTTTGAAATAAGCAAGAAATACTTTTATACGTTTACATTTTTTCAATAATACCTCTTGAAACTTGCAAGTTTTCCTCAAGTGTGATTTACTTCCGTCTAAATGTATTTCTTATCAGCAAATGGAGCCTCGACGATTACATTAGCGAGTTAGCTCTAAGCTAGCTTCTGAGTTCTACAGTTTCCCGCCCTTTTTTTCAGCCGCCACAAAAGCTCTGAAAACCTTTTGTTTACTGTGTGTGTTTGTGTGTTTGTGCGTTTGTGCGTCGAGAGCTCGGAATGTTTTCGCAAACATTTGTTTCCGAGACAACGGGTTGACCCCTGACCCCTGTGGAGATGCCCCACTTCCTGTTTACTCTTGGAGCTTCTTCTCCGTTTACAGCCTCACCCGCCGCTGACCTCCGTCCGTCCGTCATTTTATATTATAATATATAAATAATATAAACGACTTACTTACTCTACACTTCACCACGTGAAGACTGAGCGCCATAATTGTCTGATCACATGATCCCGTCTTTGACCAATAAGAACGCAGCTGGAGATCAGCGACACCTTTATAGAATAATAATAATAATTAAAAACAAATATAAAAGAAATGCATTTGTATTTTCTAATACTGAGGAATCATCAGGAAATATTAATATTATTTATCTTTGGCTTTCAACAAAAACTCTTATCAACTATTAGAGGATATTAATGGGTTTTTTTTTAAATAAAATTTCAAATTAAAATTACATTATTCTTTATTCAAGAAAATACAACTGTAAACAATATAAATGGTGTTTTTGTAAAAAATAAAACAGTTTTGTCATAAATTATGTATTTGGGCATTTATACAAATGAAAGGTGGATTTTTAGATTGATTTATTATTATTTGTAAGAAACAAAAGAATAGTTTGTAAAAAAAATGTAACTTTGATATAAATGATTATATACAAGGATTTATTCTCTTATTATTATCTTGTCTTATTTTTACTGTTCATTTAATATTGTAACTGGAGCAGAATTAAACTTTATCAACTTGACTTTATCATAAGAAATATATAAATAAAAAGGAGTTTGATCATGAACAAGACACAGTAGAGACACAGTAGAGACACAGTAAAGACACAGTAGAGACACAGTAAAGACACAGTAGAGACACAGTAGAGACACAGTAGAGACACAGTAAAGACACAGTAAAGACATAGTAGAGACACAGTAGAGACACAGTAAAGACATAGTAGAGACACAGTAGAGACACAGTAAAGACACAGTAGAGACACAGTAGAGACACAGTAGAGACACAGTAAAGACACAGTAGAGACACAGTAAAGACACAGTAGAGACACAGTAGAGACACAGTAGAGACACAGTAAAGACACAGTAAAGACACAGTAGAGACACAGTAGAGACACAGTAAAGACACAGTAGAGACACAGTAGAGACACAGTAGAGACACAGTAGAGACACAGTAAAGACACAGTAAAGACACAGTAGAGACACAGTAGAGACACAGTAAAGACACAGTAGAGACACAGTAAAGACACAGTAGAGACACAGTAGAGACACAGTAAAGACATAGTAGAGACACAGTAGAGACACAGTAAAGACACAGTAGAGACACAGTAGAGACACAGTAGAGACACAGTAGAGACACAGTAAAGACACAGTAGAGACACAGTAGAGACACAGTAGAGACACAGTAAAGACACAGTAAAGACACAGTAGAGACACAGTAGAGACACAGTAAAGACACAGTAGAGACACAGTAGAGACACAGTAGAGACACAGTACAGACACAGTAGAGACACAGTAGAGACACAGTAAAGACACAGTAAAGACACAGTAGAGACACAGTAAAGACACAGTAGAGACACAGTAGAGACACAGTAAAGACACAGTAGAGACACAGTAGAGACACAGTAAAGACACAGTAAAGACACAGTAGAGACACATTAAAACAGAATAGAGAAGAAATAATAACAAATTCCCATTTTAATCGCTCCATCGAGAGCCTTTTAGTGTGGTTATTTAGAAAGCTCCGATAAACAGCTTGAAGATGAACGATCCGTGAGGATTGTCCCGCGGGTCCGACCCAGACACCCCCCCTGAAGCATGAATGTGTTCTTCTACAAATATATGTTCAACACAAAGTCCCGGCGACGGAGCCACAGGTGCAGCTTCTGCACAAACACAGCTGCACAACTTTTACATTCACCGCGTCGAGACGTCCAGTTGTGCAGTTGTTGTGTGTATGTGTGTGTGTGTGTGTCTGTGTGGGGGTGTGTGTCTGTGTCTGTGTGTCCGAGGCCGGACAAACAGTCTGTTTGCACACATTATGTATGTGTGTTTGTAGAAGCTATACTGTAGCAGCCAGTGTGTGTGGAGGGGAGAAAGTTGTGTGTTTGTTGTGTGTGTGTGTGTGTGGGGGGGGGGGGGGGGGGTGTTGTTTGCCGGTCTCGTAACTCTACCGGTGTGGTCTGGTGTCAGGACGAGAGAGAGGAGGGACTTGTGTGTGTGTCCATGTGTGTGTGTGTGTCCATGTGTGTGTGTGTGACTTAAATTCCGACTCCAGAAGTCACGTCACTAGAGTCGAAGATGATCCGTCAGAAGATGAGTCTCTGCAACACAAGGTCAGTGTTTCATTCATTCATTTGATCAGTTTTCCTGAAGGACGAGAAAGACTCGTCGTTGTTGTTGTTGTTGTTGTTGTTGTTGTTGTTGTTGTTGTTGTTGTTGTTGTTGTTGTTGTTGTTGTTGGGAAATGATTGGAATAATGTTGGAAAATAACTCAAGCGAGAAATTGGAGGATGTTTTTTAAAAATGTGGCGCACGGTGGTGCAGTGGTTAGATCTGTCACCTCACAGCAAGAAGGTTGTTGGTTCACTTCCAGGCCGAGCAAACTCATGACCTTTCTGTGTGTAGTTAGTATGTTCTCCCCGTGTTGTGTGGGTTTACTCCGGACACTCCGGTTTCCTCCCACAGTCTAAAAACATACAGAGGTTGATTGAGAACTTTGGGGAAATTGTCCGTAAGTATGAGTGTGTGTGTGAATGGTTGTCTGTCTTTGTGTGTCCTGAGACAGACTGGCGTCCTGTCCAGGGTGTCCCCTGCCTCTCGCCCTATGATACTGGGATAGACTCCAGTCTCCCCGCGACCCCCACAAGGGATAAAGTGATAGAAAATGAATGAATAAATGAACATCTTACATTATTGTTTAAAACATAAAGACACAATGTTGCTTCACATGTACTTGTTGTGTAGTTGGTTCAGTGAGAAGTTAAGTGTGTAGCAAACTCTATTTTTAAACTACGACTTATTATTGAATTATAAGTATTATTTCCTAATGATAAAATGCAAACAAAGCTCACAAAATAATATTAATACATTTCTTTTTAACAAATCAGAAAATTTACAATAGAATTTAAATGAAAAATGTGTATTAAAAAATAGATTTTAAAAGAATAAACAATACAATTGCAAACAAAATCATAAGTCAGTATAAACATTAGAAAAGAGGAAATATATATGAATATACTATGTATTTATAATAGTGATATGAAAGCTAACTAGAAATATATATGAATATATACAGTATAAGTAAGTAAGTAAGTAAGTAATTTTTATTGGTATAGCGCTTTTCCAGACCAGGGTCACAAAGCGCTTAAACAATCAAAACAATATTCAATAAAGTATATACTTTAAAGATCAAGATAATACTGATAACACAACAGGAGTTCCAGAAAATCAAGGAAAAGCCTGAACAAATAAAAACGTGTTTCGTGAAAGATGTTTCTTGAAGGAGTCAGTAGATCCATCAAGAGCAAAGAGAGTCTGGATCAGATCACTGATGGAAGGTCTGACCATGAATAGATCTGAAAGTAAGAACCAGAATTTTAAAATGATCCTGAAAGAAACTGGCAGCCAGTGAAGAGTTTGAAGGAGAAATGTGAGTTCTTCTACTAGAGCAGCTCAGAATTCTGGCTGCAGAGTTTAGTATGAACTGCAGGCGAGAAGATCCTTCTGGTTTAGACATGAAAACAAACTGTTACAATAGTCTAGGCGAGAAGAAACAAACGCATGGATTATAAGATCCAGATCATGTTGTGAAAACATTTTCCTAAGTTTAGAGATTTTTCTCAGTTGAAGGAAACAGTTTCTGGTCAGTTTTCTTCAGTGTCGAACAAGAGCTCAGTTTGACAGACTGACATAAGTCACCCAAGTACTGACTCAACCCTGGAATCTTATCATCAACAATCACCAGTGTTTCTGTTTTGCCCACATTTAGCTGTAAAGTGTTTTCACTCATTGTTTGATTTCCAGCAACAATTGACTAAGTTCAGCCTCTGAGGCTCAGTTGGATCAAAAGAGCAGTAGAGCTGGATGTCATCAGAAAAAATGTGATAAGAAACATCAGGAAATCTCTGAATGATCTGAACAGATCTGCCGATTCAGACCTAATTTGATTGGCAGATACACTAAAACTGCGCCCAGAAAGGTAAGATGAGAACCATTCTAACACAGACCCAGACAGTCTTCATCCCTCAGTCTTCTCAGCAGGATCTGGTGATCAACTGTGTCAAAGGCTGAGGACAGATCCAAGAGAACCAGAACAGTGAATTTACCAGAGTCAGCCGACATCATGATGTCACTGGACACTTTCAATAAAGCTGTCTCCGTAGAGTGATGTTTACGGAAGCCAGACTGAAACTTCTCATGGATGTCGCTCTGATCCAGGAACAAAAACAGCTGCTCAGACACCACCTTCTCCAAGATCTTGGACAAGAAAGGGAGCTTAGAAATAGGCCTGAAATTACTGAGGTCAGTTGGGTCTAAGCCTCGCTTTTTGAGCAGAGGCTCTACAATGGCATGTTTAAATGCATTGGGAAAAATCCCTGTGGAAAGGGAGAGGTTCACCATATTGGTAACCCAGGGGCCAATTACATCAAATACTTTGATAAAAAGCCTACAAGGAAGGACGTCATCTGAGCAAGAGGAGGGTTACATCTTGTTCACTAGTGCCGTAATATCAACTAAAGATACAGCAGTGAAGGAAGACCAAGAGGAGGAGATGGGCTCAGAGACAGTAGGGGTTCCAAACAAAGGGGGAGAGATTTTCTCTTTGATCAATTTAATTTTGTCAATGAAAAATCTCAAAAATGCATAGATGTCAGCTTCACAGAAGACAGGCGTGATTTGAGGAGCAGGAGACACAAGAGAATTAAGCGTGTCAAACAATACTTTGGGGTTTTTCTTATTTGCTGCTACCAGTTTTCTGATGTAATCAGATCTAGCAGTTTCCACCATCTCATTGTATGAAGACATCAGATCCCTGAGGTGAAGTCTGTGCACCTCAAGTTAAGTGGACTTCCAGATATGCTCAGTCTTTCGACAAAGTCTCTTCAGACTCAGGAGATCTTCATTTGTCCAAGGGCACCGTTTTTTCTGAATTTTCAAGTTCGATTTAACAGGTGCCACTTGATCCAGTATTTCAACACAATGATCAGTAAAACAGTGAATCAAACTGTCCACGTCTGGACAGTCATCAAAGGAAAAAGAGTCAAACATAGCAGAAAAACTGCCTGCAGTATCGGCTGAGATGACACGCCTCT
Source organism: Callionymus lyra (assembly GCF_982586985.1). Lineage (NCBI taxonomy): Eukaryota > Metazoa > Chordata > Actinopteri > Syngnathiformes > Callionymidae > Callionymus > Callionymus lyra. The sequence continues at coordinate 26,613,366 of NC_141825.1, read as the reverse complement.
GAGACCTAACTTTCAAAGGCTTAGGTTCAGGGATGAAGTCCAGGTTAAACAAGACAAGAGAATGATCACTCAGATGGACATCGTGTACGGATACATTAGAGATGTCCAGGCGTATGAAAGTTCACTAGAAATATATATGAATATATATAATAGTGATATGAAAGTTGACTAGAAATGACCAAAATGTCTGTATTCAAGAGAAATATTCTTAATAAATTAAAGTTACAAGAGCAGTTTGTAAATGATGTAGAGATTAATTCGAATTATAATTTATATCGAATACCTTCTGAAGGTGAATTAAAAATAAACATTTGAAGATAAAATCTTTCATAAATAAATGAAAATAAAGGATCCTTAAAACTGTACGTTTTAAGTAGAAATGGTTGAAGATACGCAGTGAAGACTCTCAGACTTAACCATGAAATTCCTGCTTCCAGACTATGACGAGAACGTGGACTTGGTTGTACCTGATCCAGTGAAGATCCTCGTCCGGCCCCTCATGGAAGACTCCAACTCCCTCCCGACCCCCTCTCCTTCCTCCCTGCCCCCCTGCGACTACAGCGACTGGTCCCCGTCCCTTGCCATCATCCCGGCGGTCTACCTGCTGGCCTTCATCTTCGGTTGTCTCGGCAACGGTCTGGTTCTGTGGGTCTACCTGGACCGGGCCACGGAGAACTCTGGCGACAGGAAGTCCAGGAACTCTCGGAGCAGTGGATCCTCCGGACCTTCGTCCTCCTTCTCCACGTCGCCTCGTCCTACTCGTTCTCTGACCGACTCCCTTATAGCTAGCTTGGCGCTGGCGGACCTGTGTTTCCTGGTCACCCTGCCCCTCTGGTCGGTCTACACGGCCCTAGGCTACCACTGGCCCTTCGGTCGACCCCTGTGCCAGATCAGCAGCTTCCTGACGGCTCTCAACATGTACGCCAGCGTGTTCAGTCTGAGCATGCTCAGTGTGGAGCGCTACTGGGTGCTGACCGGACGCAGGTACTCTGGTCCGCCGGCGGCACAAGGCCGACCTGGTAGAGCGTTCTGGATCCTGAGTGGCGTCTGGCTACTCGCCGGCGTGCTGGCGCTCCCCGGTCTGCTCCTCCGCTCGGTCCAGGAGGTGGCGCCGGTGAGCGACTACGATTGGCAGGAGGAGGGCGACGACGCGATGGGGTCCGGGCTCCTCTCCTGCCAGATGGACTACTCCATGCTGATCCCGGCGGGCCTGGACGAGTGGGACCGGGAGTGGGCGGAGCTATGGTGGGGGGCGGCGCTGAGCCTCAAGTCCACCCTGATCGGTTTCCTGCTCCCCCTGGTGGTTCTGTTGGCGTGCTACTGCTCGCTGGCTCGCCTCCTCAGCAGGCACTTCGGACGCGGGCCCCGACCCGACCGGCGCCGCCAGCGACGGCTCCTCCGGGTCATCGTGACGCTGGTGCTGGCGTTCTTCTTCTGCTGGCTCCCGCTGCACGTCAACAAGACCGTGGCCCTGCTCCTGGAGCTGCAGATCCTGCCGTACTCCTGCTCCACGGACCGCCTCCTCCTCGCCGCCCAGCCCTACGTCACCTGCCTGGCCTACCTCAACTCCTGCCTCAACCCGCTGCTCTACGCCGCCTGCGACGCCACCTTCAGGAAGAGGTGCCGGGGAGTGTTGCGGCCCCTGCTGGCCGGGAGGAGGAGCTGCAGGTGCGAAGGTAGGAAGGAGGACCCGAACCAGGAGGAAAACCAGGACGGTCGAGTCTACGTGAAGACTCGGGAGGAGACTCCGGAGCGGACCGAGGAGAGGACCGAGACCATCACAGCAGACTTGACCTCATGAATTTTAACCTAGTTTCATTGAGTTAACGTTTGAACAAATGAAAGTAGCAAGAAATGGACGCGGCTAACGTTAGCTTTGAAATAAGCATCATTTGTTGGATGTTTAAAGAACCCGATCTATACAAAAGAACCTGTGATTTTTTTGCATTATTTTTGTAAATAAAGGCAATAAAATGTTTTCAAAAAAGAAAATGATTTCCCTCCAAATATGGCAAAAGAACAGGAAACTGCTCAAGATAGCTAATCATCCGTTAGCTTAGCTAATAGCAAAAAAGCGTAACGTGTACTGAAATATTTCTGTGACTATTGTGATCAATTTGTACAGTTTTTTGTTGGTAAAAGTCAATAGTGTATCAATAAACCACAGTAATAAATCAGTGAAGGTAACAATACACAAGTAGATGCTCTGTAGGCAAAACATCTATGAAGATAAAGAAATAAAATATATATTACATTTTTTGTTTGTGGTCATCGAAGAATATTGTTATTTCCTGTTTCATTTTCATTTTCAGTGTATTGACTATAAGGTATTTAAAATGTGTTGTTTTGAGAAGTTATAGTACGAGATAAGCAGAGAGGATATGTATATACATTTTTTGGGGGATTTATGAATTGTTAGTTAAGGTTTTTCTGTCCAATTGAATATTTAATTTTTAAAAATACTTTCCCACAAACTTACCCAGACATGAGCCTCCATGATGCTTCGTCCTTGATGTTAATAAATATCTTAATCCTCTGAACCACTGGAAGGAAGTTCATCTCATCCTCTTTGTTGTTTTTCATATTTAACTTCTCCCATCATCTGAACTCTGACCTCTACTGTGATGATCGTGAGAGCTTTGACATGATTCTTTAAATAGTACATTTCATAGTAAAAAAGACAAACAGGAAATTCCACATTTGTTTAAGTAGCATTAGAGATTCATGAGGATTGAACTTTGAAAGACACCACAAGATCTCTCCGGAATGTCAACAGTGTATGTGAATGTGTGTATTAAGAGTATATTTAGATAAACAAACAAACAAAAACAAACAAAAATATATATATATTTTTGCATGCAAGACAATACAAAAAAATATATATATATATACTCTTGCATGCAAATATATATATATATATTTTTGTATTGTCTTGCATGCAAAAATATATATACGTATATTTTTGTATGTAATTTGAAATCCAGGCCAGTTGGCGGCGCTGTCAAACTTTGTATCTACACAGACAGTAGCAGCAGCTTCAGCCTCTGCAGGATCCTTCACCAGGACTAGGATTACACGCGTTTAATCGTAAATTAAAGAATAATAAATAGTTTTTGTTGCGTTATTTACCTGTAGAAACACATCATAGTGTGACGTCACTGGTCTCTAACAACAGATACACGATGGGAACAGCTTTAATATACGACGAGGAGATGACGAAGTACAAGTTACTGTGGGTTGAGTAAGTAAACAATTAATACTTTTTTTTAAATTCGATTTAATTTAAACGGTAAATAAATGGTGCATATAGTAGTTACACGTCTTACCTTGCATGCTATAAGCAGCGTGCAGACTACTGTCAAAACAAACGGATGCTTAGCTGAATTAAAAAAAAAAGAAAACGAATAATATAAAGAAAATAAATGATACACATTTAATTTGCATTAATGTAAAACACTTAATTAACTTGTTAGAAAAGTTATTGTAGTGGTAGGAACGAATGTGTGGTGTTTAACCCGGACCCTTTAAGTGGTCGCACACTCGGACTTTGACGTACAAATCACAGTTTTTTTCAAATTAGAATAAAGATATTTATATTAGTTAAATACATCAAGTGTATACATATATATAAATCTAATCATTCGAAATAAGTATTAGTCAAACTGGCGTGTGATCCGGAAAAAGACCGTTAATTATTATTATTATTATTAATACTTTAAATATACAAAGACTTATAATTCAATAATTCAAAAATATGCGATTTCTTCGATTCACTCTCTAAGAGTTTTTATTTTGTCCATATGTTTCTTTTATTTTTTACCCACATACATAGATGTTTTTTAACTTTACTCATTGTGGTTCAAGTGTTTAAAGCAGCTCATCCCAACAAGATTGTGTTCCTATTTGTTTTTATATTTGTTTAACCTCTTGATATAATAGATGTGGCTTGCCTTGTGAATCCCTTCTTTATTCTGCCCAAATAAAATATTTAAATTAATAATGGATTTTATTTAAGAGCTTTCGAGACTCTTGAGGACAATTTACAGGTAAAATTAGGAACAATAACATTGCATTAGACAATACAATTACATTATACAATGTAAACAAATAGTAAAAATCTGAAGCACAAAATCAGCGAGAAGGCAGTGATAGTGAGAAGTTATCGGAGCTATTCAAGGTTGAACTGATGATTTTGAGTTTATTTTTCAAGAGAAGGGAGGATAATAGATAATATGCTCAATTTAAAGTCGTATCCTAATGAAGTTCTGTTCCCATGGTCCAGTCCGGCTTGTAAGATCGAGGTTCCGGAGCGACTGACGGTGACGAACGAGGCGCTGCTGAAGGCCGGGCTGGTCGACCGCTGCGTCTCCGTCTCTGTCCGTGAGGCTGTTGACGCTGAGATTCTTCTGGTGCACAGGTGCTGCTGAACACGTCATGATTTGAATTCAACTGACCAGCAGAATCTTCTTGCAGCGAGCAGTACCTTGAGGCGGTGAAGACGACTCCTCACATGACTCTTGAGGACCTGAAGGACTTCACTCTGCAGTACGGTGACGTGTACTTCCATCCCGTACGTTTATTCCTACATCAGATCTCATGGATCACGTGACCTGAGATATGATTCTGCAGAACATCTACCACTGCGCCAAGCTGGCCGCGGGGTCGGCGCTGCAGCTGGTCGACGCCGTCCTGACGGGGAAGGTGAGGAACGGCATGGCTTTGGTCAGGTGAGGCTGCGACGAGTTGACTCTGTAGAATCCCTGATGTCGATGGTGGAGTTGATTCTGAAGACCTTCATGAGGAACTCTTAACGCTTCTTCACCCCGGCTTTTCAAACTTTGGGAGGTTTGTCTCGTTTCAAAGGCCTCATCATGTCTGCGGTAATTAAGTTACAGGGTTGAAGAGACGTTTTGTGGTCATTGCTTTAACCGATAACATTAACCTGCTGCTTATACAAACGTGCAACTATTCTATAGATTTATATGTGTTAGCAGCCTCCAGGGGGCGCTCACGCAGGTGAAGAGATCGTGAAAGAACACATGGAGAAATTCGCATGATGAAGACGCTCTAGTAGAAGAACTCACATTTCTCATGATCTGGAGTTTGTGTCTTCTAGTTTATACTATTTTAACAGTTTATTTTGTTTCTAAACCAGAAGGATCTTCTCGCCTGCAGTTCATACTAAACTCTGCAGCCAGAATTCTGAGCCGCTCTAGTAGAAGAACTCACATTTCTCCTTCAAACTCTTCACTGGCTGCTCTAGTAGAAGAACTCACATTTCTCCTTCAAATTCTTCACTGGCTGCCAGTTTCTTTCAGGATCATTTTAAAATTCTGGTTCTTACTTTCAGATCTATTCATGGTCAGACCTTCCATCAGTGATCTGATCCAGACTTACACCCCAGCTCGGGCTCTGAGGTCTGTGGATCAGAATCTACTGATGGTTCCTGAACTTCCGGACCAGAGGAGAGAAATCCTTGACCCTGGTCTAGAAAGATATTTACAAATAACTGTTACTTACTTACCTAAAGGTTGTCAGGTTGTCGTAGAAGAAGATCACTTTCAAAAGGGTGTAGGAGACGGCAGCGTAAAGAACGGCTCATATCAAAAAGAATAAAAACATTAGCAGACGTTTCTGACGTTAAAACGAATGTTCTTTTGTTAGTTGTTCAGTCGGTGCAGCTAATATTCTTGTGCCCTCTATAGTCTGAACATTACGGCACATGCATGTACGTGTTGATCTCCACAGACCTCCAGGACATCACAGCATGAGAGACGCCGCCAACGGCTTCTGCGTCTTCAACAACGTGGCCATCGCCGCCAAATACGCTCAACAGAAACACGGGATAAAAAGGTCGAATTTGTGTTTTGTCCGATTTTCAAAAAAAGGAACTTGTCTCGACGTCCTTCGATCGTCCTTCAGGGTGTTGATCGTGGACTGGGACGTGCATCACGGTCAGGGGGTGCAGTACTGTTTCGAGGACGACCCCAGGTCAGTGCTTCCTTGTTCCAGGTTCTTTGACCTCTGACCTCTGACGACTCTCTTCCGCCCCCTAGTGTGCTCTACTTCTCTTGGCATCGCTACGAGCATCAGAAGTTCTGGCCGAACCTCAAGGAGTCGGATTACGACTGCGTGGGGAAAGGAAAAGGTGAAGGAATGAACGTCAACGTTCCCTGGAACAAGGTGAGCTTGTTGAGGTTTAATGTAGAGCTGAACGATTAATGGCATTTGTGATTAGTCGCGATATTCAAAAATGTGATTATTATATCACAGAGGTTGTGATTGTATTGAATGTTTATTTAATTTTCGAACCGTCAAAATGAGTTATGTGTGTGTGTGTGTGTGTGCGTGCGTGCGTGTGTGTCATCAAAGTTACGCAATCACAAAATTGAAATTGTGTAAATGATATTATTGTGTACGACAGGAACTTAAACACAGGAGAAACAAAAACCTTCAGTAAGAAAAAGAAGAATGACTGACAGTTGTGTTGAAGACAGTTGTGTTGTAGACAGTTGTGTTGTAGACAGTCGTGTTGTAGACAGTCGTGTTGTAGACAGTTGTGTTGAAGACAGTTGTGTTGTAGACATTTGTGTTGTAGACAGTTGTGTTGTAGACAGTTGTGTTGAAGACAGTTGTGTTGTAGACAGTTGTGTTGTAGACATTTGTGTTGTAGACAGTTGTGTTGTAGACAGTTGTGTTGTAGACAGTTGTGTTGAAGACAGTTGTGTTGTAGACATTTGTGTTGTAGACATTTGTGTTGTAGACAGTTGTGTTGTAGACAGTTGTGTTGAAGACAGTTGTAGTGTTTTCACTTTTCTTTACCGTGAAGTTTGTATGATTTATTATTGACTGATAAATATGTTTACATCACACTTTTAGTTTTTACACTAGTTTTTAGTGTTTGCAGTGAATATGTTTGTTTACAAGTGTCATTAGAGGAACTAAATAAACCTTTATTTTAAGGTTTGCTTCATTTGACTTTATCATAAATATTACTTCATAAATTTATCTTGAGAATCAAAGAGAAAAACATTTGAATGTTAAGTTAATTATTTATTGTATTCGATTTTTAAAAAATGCATAAAAAGGAGGACATTGACAAATAAGTGCATAAATAATGGGAATAGTTCTGAAAATAATGGCAATTATATTTGTTTCAATAATATTTCAGTGGTTTTAATGTCATTTTCCCAGAGACATATTTCCTCACACATTGAAAGTTTGTCAAACACTCACCGTCTCTCCTGAGTCCAGGTAGGAATGACCAACAGCGACTATCTGTCCGTCTTCTTCCACGTCCTCCTGCCCGTCGCCTACGAGGTGAGACGCTCGTTCTTCCTCGTGTCGTCGCTCTAACTCGGGTCGTTCTTCCCTCAGTTCGCTCCGGAGCTGGTTCTGGTGTGTGCGGGCTTCGACTCGGCCGTCGGCGACCCGGAGGTGCTGCTCCCCCGTCACGGGTTCGTGTCCCGATCTCACTCTTCTGATCCCTCTCTCTCAGGGTGAGATGAGCGCCACCCCCGACGTCTTCGCCCACCTGACCCACCTGCTGATGAACCTGGCCGGGGGTCGGGTCTGCGCCCTGCTGGAGGTCCGTCAGAACATTCTTCTGATAACACCATGTGTGAGTCTAACGTCCTCGTGGTTCCAGGGCGGCTACAATCTGACCTCCCTGCCTCAGTCCGTGTGTCAGAGCGTCCACACCCTGCTGGGAGACCCGTGTCCTCGACCCCGAGACCTCCCTGGTCCCTGCAGAAGGTTGGACTCGAGCGTTTGTAACGACTGTAAACGCATAAGAACTGAGCTTTGTCTCAAATCGCATACTTGTGTACTCTAAGTTAGTATTTTTAGTGCATAAGTGCGTCTCAATTCTTAGTATATAAATGTAGTGCTCCATACACACTAGATTGACACTAAAACACACACAAAACTGAGTATGGATCGATGGACACTTTCTACACTAAACGACTCCATCTTAGTGACGTTGTAAACGGAAGTTACGTCATATATTTATATATATATATATATATTATACCGGCATAAATATCTCATGAATATTTCGATTCTCATAATTTTCCTTATTTCTTCTTCCAAACTTGCCAAACGTGCTGCCAGCAGGTGGCGATAGTGTTCCTACAGCTGCTTGAAATCATCCTAAATAGTAGTAGAAGAAGAAGCTGTCGCGTCATTTCCTGTTAGTTTGTAGCAGCAGAGTTTGATTTGAGACATATGCTGTGTCTCAAATCGCATACTAGCGTACTAAAAATTAGTATTTTTAGTGTGTTAGTGCGTCTCAATTCTTAGTATGCGAAATTTAGTGCGCCATGCACACTAAATTGGCGTACTAACACGCCCACAAAACTGAGTATGGTTCGATGGACACTAACCACCCTAAACAGCCACCATCTTAATGACGTTTCAAACGGAAGTTACGTCATATATAAATGCATGTATATATATATATATTCATATACATACAGGTGTATTTTCAGCAGCAGTAGGAGGATGAGACGTGTTCGCTGCTGATACCAGCTTAAATATCTTGCGAATATTTCGATTCTCATATTTTTTCTTTATTTCTTCGTCGAAACTTGCAAAACGTGCTGCCAGCAGGTGGCGATAGTGTTCCTACAGCTGGTTGAAATCATCCTTAAATAGTAGTAGAAGAAGAAGCTGTCGCGTCATTTCCTGTTAGTGTGTAGCAGCAGAGTTTGATTTGAGACATACTATCTGTGGAGGATTAGTTACTAGTTAGTACGTACACTATCCTGATGATACTAACTTCTAGTATACTAAGAGAAGTATGTTTGAGACATACTATCTGTGGAGGATTAGTTACTAGTTAGTACATACACTATCCTGATGCATACTAACTTCTAGTATACTAAGAGAAGTATGTGATTTGAGACACATAAGAACTGGTTCTTCCTTCAGTGCCCTGGAGTCGCTGCAGTGTGTGAGATCTGTGCACAAGAGGTTCTGGTCATGCTTCTCAAACGCAGGTAAACACTTCCATGTGATGGTTTGTGTTGCTATCATTGTTTTTATTTCTTCTCTAAATATCAAATTCTTACGTTTTCTCATGACTTTAAAATCATGTTTGCATCAATTTATTGGTTTTCTTGAACTTATTTTCCTTATTTAAAGAATTTTGTTAAATCTTTTTTCCATCTTTTTCCGCTCTTTTTTTTTCTCCTCAAATCTTTATAGTTATTATTATTGTTGGGCTGATGAAGCTTCACGAAGCAGTGTCATGTTGTTCAGAGGTCAGTAGGTGGCGCCACCCGTTTAAAAATGATGTTTCATTAGAACAGTTGTTTAACAAAGGAAAACACTGTGGAGATCGCCCTCTAGTGGACTCTAAAGATAATGACACTGCTTCATGAAGCTTCATTAACACATCACTAGTTATTATTATTGTTAATATTTGTTGCTGTCTAACAGTTTACATTTTTTAATTTTTGAAATTAATTTTCTTTTCAATAACCGCTTTTTCCTCATTTTTATTTAATATTTTAGTTAATAAATACATCTACGTAAATAATTTACTCCACATATTAAAACTACTTGTATGTATATTTTTTATATATACTGGAAATATTTTTACTCATTTTCTTTTTCCTCAGTAGTTAATCATCGTGTAAATGTAATGAAACTTTTGTTTTCAGTCTGGTTGTTAATTACTGTATGTTATAGTCATTTATTTTTTCTTTCAGACTCGGAAAAAGAATAATTTCTTGGATCCATGTTCTCACGTTCATCATTATCCAGGATTTTAAGCCGAAATTTCCATTAAAAACAATCAATCTTTTCGTCACAGCCGAGGCTCCGACTTTCGCCGTCAAACTGGCCCCAGAAGAAGAAGAAGAAGAAGCAGCAGCAGGACAGGAAGTGCCAGTAGAAGCCAAGGTCGCGGAGCTGGTCTGGCCTGAGCCGCCGACACGTGTCTCTCCTCCCGTTCGCGTCGCCGCCGTGCTCCCGGACCATGTGACCGTCCCTGATGGTTGTCGACGCTTCTGCTCGCCGCGGTCGTACGAGAATGAAGATCAACAGTCGACACGTTCGATTGGCTTTTTATTTAACAAGTTGTTTTTTTCATTCAGTGAGGAGTTCGTGGAGGAAGATCAGGCGACGCTCGACAGCGTCCGAGGGCTGGTGGACAAGATGGACGCCAACGAGGTGACGTGATGTTCAGAGGAAGTTATGGTCATGTGACCAGAATTATTTAATATTAAAAAAACATTTCCCATGAGTCATTCTCCACCTCAAGTCTGGATCGTGCTTTTTCTTGATATGTTGAGATTGTTTAAATATGTTCTTCTTAGCTTTTACATTTTATGAATTATATATACCGTATTTTCCGGAGTACAAGTCGCTCCAGCCATAAAATGCATAATAAAGAAGGAAAAACATATATAAGTCGCACTGGAGTATAAGTCGCATTTTTGGGGGAAATTGATTTGATAAAATCCAAGAACAGACATGTGATCTTGAAAGACAATTTAAAATAAAACTAGAGGCAACAACAGAATAATGTTACGTTACATGAAGTGAGAACCTGGTATGTTAACATAACATATGAAGAGTTATTCAGAGAACTATAGCATCAATAACTAACAAGTTTACCAAACCATCCGTGTAACTCCAAATAACTCTTCATCCTCGTGTCACTTTTAAACAACTAACTAACTCCGGAGGTAGAAGATGCTTCCTCTTCTACGTGGAAATGATCAACACAGGCCTAGAGCGCCCTCTGGTGGTTTAGTGTGAAAATAACATGTGAAATGATATACCGCTAATAATATAATAAGTCGCTCCAGAGTATAATCTCACCCCCGGACAAACTATGAAAAAAACTGCCACTTATAGTCCGGAAAATACTGTATATGATATTAAAGTGTGTCTCTGACCGACATCTTCCCGTCACAGATCTGCAGTGGTCTGGCTCTGGTCAGTGACGTTTCCAAGGCGACGAGAAACATTGTCCAGCATGTTGCTGCTCGACCCTGCAGTCGGTGAGATCTTCATCTAATGATCTGTGAGATCTTCATCTAATGATCTGTGAGATCTTCATCTAATGATCAGCTCCATGTCAGGAAGTCGTGGCAATGTTTCTGTTCTGTTCTGTTTTCAAATGTTTGTTTCTAGTTTCTTCATCGTTCGCTGCTAAATCAAAGTAAAACTAACATTAGTTTTCTTTTTGTCTTTGTTTCTATTGTGACTCTAGTTATATTTTCTTGTCCATCAAAATATAATAATAATAGTTTTATTAGTTCCTTCAGGTTTAAAGGCTCCTCGTGACTGACCCAGTGTGTAATACCAGAGTACATTTGATCGACCATGTTTGTTTTTTTTATGTGTTATTATAGTCCATCCAATAGTCCGTCCGTCCTTCCGTCCAATAGTCCGTCCGTCCGTCCATTAGTCTGTCCGTCCGTCTGTCAATCCAATAGTCCATCTGTCCTTCCGTCCAATAGTCCCTCCGTCCGTCCAATAGTCTGTCCGTCCATCTAATAGTCCGTCCGTCCAATAGTGTGTCCGTCCATCTAATAGTCTGTCCGTCCAATAGTCCGTCCGTCCAATAGTCTGTCCGTCCATCTAATAGTCTGTCCGTCCAATAGTCCGTCCGTCCGTCCATTAGTCTGTCCGTCCGTCTGTCCATCCAATAGTCCGTCTGTCCTTCCGTCCAATAGTCCGTCCGTCCGTCCAATAGTCAGTCCGTCCATCTAATAGTCTGTCCGTCCGTCCTTCCGTCCAATAGTCCATCCGTCCATTAGTCTGTCCGTCCGTCCAATAGTCTGTCCGTCCATCCAATAGTCTGTCCGTCCATCTAATAGTCTGTCTGTCCAATAGTCCGTCCGTCCTTCCGTCCAATAGTCCGTCCGTCCGTCCATTAGTCTGTCCGTCCGTCTGTCCATCCAATAGTCCGTCTGTCCTTCCGTCCAATAGTCCGTCCGTCCGTCCAATAGTCTGTCCGTCCATCTAATAGTCTGTCCGTCCAATAGTCTGTCCGTCCATCTAACAGTCTGTCCGTCCAATAGTCCGACCGTCCTTCCGTCCAATAGTCCGTCCGTCCTTCCGTCCAATAGTCCGTCCGTCCATTAGTCTGTCCGTCCGTCCAATAGTCTGTCCGTCCATCCAATAGTCTGTCCGTCCAATAGTCATTCCGTCCAATAGTCTGTCCGTCCATCTAATAGTCTGTCCGTCCGTCCTTCCGTCCAATAGTCCGTCCGTCCATTAGTCTGTCCGTCCGTCCAATAGTCTGTCCGTCCATCCAATAGTCTGTCCGTCCATCTAATAGTCTGTCCGTCCAATAGTCCGTCCGTCCTTCCGTCCAATAGTCCGTCCGTCCATTAGTCTGTCCGTCCATCTAATAGTCTGTCCGTCCAATAGTCCGTCCGTCCTTCCGTCCAATAGTCCGTCCATCCAATAGTCCGTCCGTCCGTCCATTAGTCTGTCCGTCCGTCTGTCCATCCAATAGTCCGTCTGTCCTTCCGTCCAATAGTCCGTCCGTCCAATAGTCTGTCCGTCCATCTAATAGTCTGTCCGTCCAATAGATCGACCGTCCTTCCGTCCAATAGTCCGTCCGTCCTTCCGTCCAATAGTCCGTCCGTCCATTAGTCTGTCCGTCCGTCCAATAGTCTGTCCGTCCATCCAATAGTCTGTCCGTCCAATAGTCCGTCCGTCCATCCAATAGTCTGTCCGTCCATCTAATAGTCTGTCCGTCCGTCCTTCCGTCCAATAGTCCGTCCGTCCATTAGTCTGTCCGTCCGTCCAATAGTCTGTCCGTCCATCCAATAGTCTGTCCGTCCAATAGTCCGTCCGTCCAATAGTCTGTCCGTCCATCTAATAGTCTGTCCGTCCAATAGTCCGTCCATCATTCCGTCCAATAGTCCGTCCGTCCAATAGTCTGTCCGTCCATCTAATAGTCTGTCCGTCCAATAGTCCGTCCGTCCTTCCGTCCAATAGTCCGTCCGTCCAATAGTCCGTCCGTCCAATAGTCTGTCCATCCATCTAATAGTCTGTCCGTCCAATAGTCCGTCCGTCTGTCCATTAGTCTGTCCGTCCGTCCAATAGTCTGTCCGTCCATCTAATAGTCTGTCCGTCCATTAGTCTGTCCGTCCATCCAATAGTCTGTCCGTCCGTCCAATAGTCTGTCCGTCCATCCAATAGTCTGTCCGTCCGTCCAATAGTCTGTCCGTCCATCTAATAGTCCGTCCGTCCAATAGTCTGTCCGTCCATCTAACAGTCTGTCCGTCCAATAGTCCGACCGTCCTTCCGTCCAATAGTCCGTCCGTCCTTCCGTCCAATAGTCCGTCCGTCCATTAGTCTGTCCGTCCGTCCAATAGTCTGTCCGTCCATCCAATAGTCTGTCCGTCCATCCAATAGTCTGTCCGTCCAATAGTCAGTCCGTCCAATAGTCTGTCCGTCCATCTAATAGTCTGTCCGTCCGTCCTTCCATCCAATAGTCCGTCCGTCCATTAGTCTGTCCGTCCGTCCAATAGTCTGTCCGTCCGTCCAATAGTCTGTCCGTCCATCTAATAGTCTGTCCGTCCAATAGTCCGTCCGTCCTTCCGTCCAATAGTCCGTCCGTCTGTCCAATAGTCCGTCCGTCCGTCCATTAGTCTGTCCGTCCGTCTGTCCATCCAATAGTCCGTCTGTCCTTCCGTCCAATAGTCCGTCCGTCCGTCCAATAGTCTGTACGTCCATCTAATAGTCTGTCCGTCCAATAGTCCGTCCGTCCAATAGTCTGTCCGTCCATCTAATAGTCTGTCCGTCCAATAGTCCGTCCGTCCTTCCGTCCAATAGTCCGTCCGTCCATTAGTCTGTCCGTCCGTCCTTCCGTCCAATAGTCTGTCCGTCCATTAGTCTGTCCGTCCGTCCAATAGTCTGTCCGTCCATCTAATAGTCCGTCGTCCAATAGTCCGTCCGTCCTTCTGTCCAATAGTCCGTCCGTCCGTCCATTAGTCTGTCCGTCCGTCTGTCCATCCAAAAGTCCGTCTGTCCTTCCGTCCAATAGTCCGTCCGTCCGTCAAATAGTCTGTCCGTCCAATAGTCCGTCCGTCCAATAGTCTGTCCGTCCATCTAATAGTCTGTCCGTCCAATAGTCCGACCGTCCTTCCGTCCAATAGTCCGTCCGTCCTTCCGTCCAATAGTCCGTCCGTCCATTAGTCTGTCCGTCCGTCCAATAGTCTGTCCGTCCATCCAATAGTCTGTCCGTCCATCTAATAGTCTGTCCGTCCAATAGTCCGTCCGTCCTTCCGTCCAATAGTCCGTCCGTCCATTAGTCTGTCCGTCCATCTAATAGTCTGTCCGTCCAATAGTCCGTCCGTCCTTCCGTCCAATAGTCCGTCCGTCCAATAGTCTGTCCATCCATCTAATAGTCTGTCCGTCCAATAGTCCGTCCGTCCGTCCATTAGTCTGTCCGTCCGTCCAATAGTCTGTCCGTCCATCTAATAGTCTGTCCGTCCATTAGTCTGTCCGTCCGTCCGTCCGTCCAATAGTTCGTCCGTCCGTCCATTAGTCTGTCCGTCCATCCAATAGTCTGTCCGTCCGTCCAATAGTCTGTCCGTCCATCCAATAGTCTGTCCGTCCGTCCAATAGTCTGTCCGTCCATCTAACAGTCTGTCCGTCCTTCCGTCCAATAGTCCGTCCGTCCTTCCGTCCAATAGTCCGTCCGTCCATTAGTCTGTCCGTCCGTCCAATAGTCTGTCCGTCCGTCCAATAGTCTGTCCGTCCAATAGTCAGTCCGTCCAATAGTCTGTCCGTCCATCTAATAGTCTGTCCGTCCGTCCGTCCGTCCATCCAATAGTCTGTCCGTCCAATAGTCAGTCCGTCCGTCCAATAGTCTGTCCGTCCATCTAATAGTCTGTCCATCCAATGGTCCGTCCGTCCTTCCGTCCAATAGTCCGTCCGTCCATTAGTCTGTCCGTCCATCTAATAGTCTGTCCGTCCAATAGTCCGTCCGTCCTTCCGTCCAATAGTCCGTCCGTCCGTCCAATAGTCCGTCCGTCCGTCCATTAGTCTGTCCGTCCGTCTGTCCATCCAATAGTCCGTCTGTCCTTCCGTCCAATAGTCCGTCCGTCCGTCCAATAGTCTGTACGTCCATCTAATAGTCTGTCCGTCCAATAGTCCGTCCGTCCAATAGTCTGTCCGTCCATCTAATAGTCTGTCCGTCCAATAGTCCGACCGTCCTTCCGTCCAATAGTCCGTCCGTCCTTCCGTCCAATAGTCCGTCCGTCCATTAGTCTGTCCGTCCGTCCAATAGTCTGTCCGTCCATCCAATAGTCTGTCCGTCCAATAGTCCGTCCGTCCAATAGTCTGTCCGTCCATATAATAGTCTGTCCGTCCGTCCTTCCGTCCAATAGTCCGTCCAATAGTCCGTCCGTCCATTAGTCTGTCCGTCCGTCCAATAGTCTGTCCGTCCATCCAATAGTCTGTCCGTCCAATAGTCCGTCCGTCCATTAGTCTGTCCGTCCGTCTGTCCATCCAAAAGTCCGTCTGTCCTTCCGTCCAATAGTCCGTCCGTCCGTCCAATAGTCTGTCCGTCCATCTAATAGTCTGTCCGTCCAATAGTCCGTCCGTCCAATAGTCTGTCCGTCCATCTAATAGTCTGTCCGTCCAATAGTCAGACCGTCCTTCTGTCCAATAGTCCGTCCGTCCTTCCGTCCAATAGTCCGTCTGTCCATTAGTCTGTCCGTCCGTCCAATAGTATGTCCGTCCATCCAATAGTCTGTCCGTCCATCTAATAGTCTGTCCGTCCAATAGTCCGTCCGTCCTTCCGTCCAATAGTCCGTCCGTCCATTAGTCTGTCCGTCCATCTAATAGTCTGTCCGTCCAATAGTCCATCCGTCCTTCCGTCCAATAGTCCGTCCGTCCTTCCGTCCAATAGTCCGTCAGTCCGTCCATTAGTCTGTCCGTCCGTCTGTCCATCCAATAGTCCGTCTGTCCTTCCGTCCAATAGTCCGTCCGTCCGTCCAATAGTCTGTCCGTCCATCTAATAGTTTGTCCGTCCAATAGTCCGTCCGTCCAATAGTCTGTCCGTCCATCTAATAGTCTGTCCGTCCAATAGTCCGACCGTCCTTCCGTCCAATAGTCCGTCCATCCGTCCGTCCAATAGTCCGTCCGTCCATTAGTCTGTCCGTCCAATAGTCCGACCGTCCTTCTGTCCAATAGTCCGTCCGTCCTTCCGTCCAATAGTCCGTCTGTCCATTAGTCTGTCCGTCCGTCCAATAGTCTGTCCGTCCATCCAATAGTCTGTCCATCCATCTAATAGTCTGTCCGTCCAATAGTCCGTCCGTCCTTCCGTCCAATAGTCCGTCCGTCCATTAGTCTGTCCGTCCATCTAATAGTCTGTCCGTCCAATAGTCCATCCGTCCTTCCGTCCAATAGTCCGTCCGTCCAATAGTCCGTCCGTCCGTCCATTAGTCTGTCCGTCCGTCTGTCCATCCAATAGTCCGTCTGTCCTTCCGTCCAATAGTCCGTCCGTCCGTCCAATAGTCTGTCCGTCCATCTAATAGTCTGTCCGTCCAATAGTCCGTCCGTCCAATAGTCTGTCCGTCCATCTAATAGTCTGTCCGTCCAATAGTCCGACCGTCCTTCCGTCCAATAGTCCGTCCATCCTTCCGTCCAATAGTCCGTCCGTCCATTAGTCTGTCCGTCCGTCCAATAGTCTGTCCGTCCATCCAATAGTCTTTCCGTCCAATAGTCCGTCCGTCCAATAGTCTGTCCGTCCATCTAATAGTCTGTCCGTCCGTCCTTCCGTCCAATAGTCCGTCCGTCCATTAGTCTGTCCATCCGTCCAATAGTCTGTCCGTCCATCCAATAGTCTGTCCGTCCATCTAATAGTCTGTCCGTCCAATAGTCCGTCAGTCCTTCCGTCCAATAGTCCGTCCGTCCATTAGTCTGTCCGTCCATCTAATAGTCTGTCCGTCCAATAGTCCGTCCGTCCTTCCGTCCAATAGTCCGTCCGTCCAATAGTCTGTCCATCCATCTAATAGTCTGTCCGTCCAATAGTCCGTCCGTCCGTCCATTAGTCTGTCCGTCCGTCCAATAGTCTGTCCGTCCATCTAATAGTCTGTCCGTCCATTAGTCTGTCCGTCCGTCCGTCCAATAGTTCGTCCGTCCGTCCATTAGTCTGTCCGTCCATCCAATAGTCTGTCAGTCCGTCCAATAGTCTGTCCGTCCATCTAATAGTCTGTCCGTCCATTAGTCTGTCCGTCCGTCCGTCCAATAGTCTGTTCGTCCGTCCATTAGTCTGTCCGTCCATCCAATAGTCTGTCCGTCCATCCAATAGTCTGTTCGTCCGTCTGTCCATTAGTCTGTCCGTCCATCCAATAGTCTGTCCGTCCATCCAATAGTCTGTCCGTCCGTCCGTCCAATAGTCTGTCCGTCCGTCCAATAGTCTGTCCGTCCATCTAATAGTCTGTCCGTCCATTAGTCTGTCCGTCCATCCAATAGTCTGTCCGTCCATCCAATAGTCTGTCCGTCCGTCCAATAGTCTGTCCGTCCATCTAATAGTCTGTCCGTCCATTAGTCCGTCCATCCATCCAATAGTCCGTCTGGCGGTCTAATAGTTTGTCCAATAGTCAGTCCCTCCATTCTTCCAATATTCCATCCGTCCGTCAGTCTAATAGTCAGTTTAATAGTTAGTCCGTCCAACCAATAGTCAGTGTTGAAACTGAAAGACGTTCTTCGCTCTCGTGCAGAATTCTGGTCGTTGTTGTCGGAGACGCTGAGCTCAGGAATCTGACGGCAGACGACGGGTCAGTTTCAGGTTTCAGTCTCATGAAGAATTCATGGAGCGTCTGCTGCAAAATAAACACTTTATTTTTGCAGGAAGACTCTGCTGGTGCGTCTGAGTAGCAGAGGGTCGGAGCAGCAGAGCAAGTCTGACGTCTGTGTGCGACTGAAGGAGGTGAAGATCATCGCTTTACTTTAAGATATTAGGATGGAGTGAAATGACTCATAAACCAGGCAGTCAGGAAACGTATCTAGATCTTATTTTATTGTTGTTCAAACACTGGTCTGAGGTAAGATCTTCTCACCAACACTGTGTCCTCAGGGCTTCACTGACTTGTCGGTGGTGCTGGGTCTCCTGCTGCCTCTGGGGTACCAGTTCGATCCCAGTCTGGTTCTTCTGACCCGGACCGCGGACTGCGGCGTCGGCGAGGACGTGTGGCGTCAGCTGACCGGTCTGATGCTGGGTCTCGCTCTCGGACACACTCTGGTCGTCCTGCAGGTGAGTGGGCGGAGCTTAAACGACTTTAGAAGTCATGGTAACAGGAAGTTCATTTTATATCAGTTTAAATTCACTATTGAATATTTATCTTTTCATTTAAGTCTTAATCAACATTTTATGTAAAAAGGCTTTTTTTTTCAACATCAAAAAGTCTGTCGTAATAATTAATTGCTATATGTTCATTATAAATTCAGTTTAAATTATATTTAAAATAAAGGGAATAAAAATACCGAACGCGATATTTAAACCTGGATATCAAGGGATCGTAAGTCATGAAGTTAAAAAACAAATAAGGACAATTTAAAATCTTTAAACGTGGCTTTAAAAGTCTTAAAAGGAATTAGTTATTTGGAAAAATCAACAGCTGATGTTAAGTATTAAGGAAACAGTTGAGCAGCAAAACATTTAATTAAAGGAAACTAAAGAACAAAACTGAAGTTCAGGAAAAGGAAGATTTATTTTAATTTACAAGAAAATCATTAAATTTGGTAATTAAATAATATTTTACGCATTAAAAAAATAGGAATGAGGTTAAATTGGACATAAAAACATACAAGATCAAGTATAAATATTAGATAAATAACAATATAGAGAAGAGAAAACACTGCTTAAGGTATAAAATATAGTTTTTAAGGAGCAAAATTAAAATGGTTGTGATTATAAGAAGCTTCTTCATTAAATAAAAAGACACAAACGCTTGAAAGAAAAATACTGGTAAAAAATCTTATATAAAACATAGAATGTCTAAATTGGCAAATAAAAGTACAAGTTTAAACGTCACATGTTTCTGAAGAAGACGTCTTTGAATCCTGTGTTGATCTCAGACGAGCGAAGAAGCTGCTGTGGCTGCGACGCTGTCCTCGCTCTCTGGAGAACCAGCGCCGGCGCTCGGACTCTCTGCTGCCCTGAAGGAGGACCTGAAGGAGGACCTGAAGGAGGACCTGAAGGAGGACCTGAAGGAGGACCTGAAGGAGGACCTGAAGGAGGACCTGAAGGAGGACCTGAAGGAGGACCTGAAGGAGGACCTGAAGGAGGACCTGAAGGAGGACCTGAAGGAGGACCTGAAGGAGGACCTGAAAGAGGACCAGGAGACTCTGGAGTCTCTGAGGAGATCCCTGGAGAAGGACTGGACGATGCTGACCACGACAGGTGAGAAAGACTCGACCATAGATTTCAAACATGAACCAAATAATGTTAAAATCGTTCTTTCCTTCTCGTCGGCAGCAGCAGCGGAGAAAGACGAGCGAAGCGACTGAAGATTGTTTTTACATAAATAAATGTTTTTTTAACAATCAAATTTGTGTTTTATTGTTTGTTGGTTCGCTTCCAGGTCGAGCAAACTCGTGACCTTTCTGTGTGTAGTTAGTATGTTTCTCCCCGTGTTGTGTGGGTTTACTCCGGACACTCCGGTTTCCTCCCACAGTCCAAAAACATACAGAGGTTGATTGAGAACTTGAGGGGAAATTGTCTGTAGGTATGAGTGTGTGTGTGAATGGTTGTCTGTCTTTGTGTGTCCTGAGACAGACTGGCGTCCTGTCCAGGGTGTCCCCTGCCTCTCGCCCTATGATACTGGGATAGACTCCAGTCTCCCCGCGACCCCCACAAGGGATAAAGCGGTAGAAAATTAATTATTCTAAACCACCTGCTGAGAAGATGCTCTGACTCGAATGTTTATTCAACTTTTTTGTTTAAACCCCCAAAATATAATAATAATACAACAAAACCATCGAGCAAACAAAATGTACAACAGATGAAAGGGTAAAATAATATAATAAGATATTGAACGGATACATCTTTAGGGAATAAATAATACAAATCAGAAATGTTATTGATCATATGGGTAACTATTCATAAGTTGATCAATATTTTGATTATTTCATTTAATGGAATTTAATATCATGGTGGGAAGATGCAGAGGAATTCAATATTATTGTAATAATGCTAAATGACAATACTGTTAATTGACATTAATTCCTTCAGGGGTCACCTCAGATAATCAACCTCCTCCATCTAAGCCTGATCTCTGTCTCTCTCTCACAACAACTTGATGTTTCACTTCATCCATGAACCTTCTCGTTGTTCTTCCTCTGGACCAGAGACCTTTTTACAAGTGTAGTTCTCGAGTCCGCCTGTGAGCGGCGCTGTGGTGCGCTGTGGAACCGAACCGTTACCTCGATGTAGATTCTTCTCTGGTCCCGCATCGAGAAGGTCTCTGTTCCTCAAGTGCTCCTCCTTCACTCGCTCTGTTCTTTAATTTCTCCTTTAAATTGTGAGAAAACGACACAAAAAAAAGGTCCGTTGACAGATGTCCGGCACTATGACGTCATCGTCGGGGACGCACAAGATGAAAAAGGACGAATCTTTTCTGGGGAAATTAGGAGGAACCTTGTCCAGGAAGAAGAAGAGCAAAGAAGGTTCGTTAGAAGAAGTTTGATTGTTTTTAAACACAAGAATCAACACGTTTTTGTTTCTTCTGTCCATCTGTGGTGCTGCAGTCACGTGACCTCATGAGCTATTATGATTTTTTTTTATTATTATTATTTATTTAATTAACTTGAGAACAGTTTGAGAAAAACAAAAATGTATCTTTATATAAACATTCTTTCATTCAATGTCGAGACAATGTAGTCACAGCTCTGGAAATAGATCCTTCGCTGTGTCAGATAAGACAGACATGTAATCAGATTACTTTGCTACTGCTCTTGTTGAAGGAGAGAGAAAAGTAATCAGATTACTCTATTGCTGCTGTGGTTCAAGGGGCGAGAAAAGTAATCAGATTACTTTACTGTTGCTGTGGTTCAAGGGGAGAGAAAAGTAATCAGATTACTCTATTGCTGCTGTGGTTCAAAGGGAGAGAAAAGTAATCAGATTACTTTAATGTTGCTGTGGTTCAAGGGGAGAGAAAAGTAATCAGATTACTTTACTGTTGCTGTGGTTCAAGGGGAGAGAAAAGTAATCAGATTACTTTACTGTTGCTGTGGTTCAAGGGGAGAGAAAAGTAATCAGATTACTTTAATGTTGCTGTGGTTCAAGGGGAGAGAAAAGTAATCAGATTACTTTACTGTTGCTGTGGTTCAAGGGGAGAGAAAAGTAATCAGATTACTTTACTGTTGCTCTCGTTCAAAGGGAGAGAAAAGTAATCAGATTACTTTACTGTTGCTGTGGTTCAAGGGGAGAGAAAAGTAATCAGATTACTTTACTGTTGCTGTGGTTCAAAGGGAGAGAAAAGTAATCAGATTACTTTACTGTTGCTGTGGTTCAAGGGGAGAGAAAAGTAATCAGATTACTTTACTGTTGCTGTGGTTCAAGGGGAGAGAAAAGTAATCAGATTACTTTACTGTTGCTCTCGTTCAAAGGGAGAGAAAAGTAATCAGATTACTCTACTGTTGGTGTTTAACTTGTGTTTTCCCATCTGTCTGGGAAACTATTTTAGGCAGTAACAGTCCAGTGACAGACAGCTGCAAACTTCAACGCCTGTGGGTGTGTGTTAGTGTGTTAGTGTGAGTGTGTGTTAGTGTGTTAGTGTGTGTGTGAGTGTGTGTGTGAGTGAGTGAGTCATGCATGTGTCTCAGGGGAAAAAGCGACACATACACTCTGTATCTGTAGATTTGACACTTGATAAAGTTTGAAGCTATTTTGCTAAAACAAGTTCTTGTAACTTTGTTCCACGTAAAAAAAAAAGAGGATAAACCAGAATTAAAAGTTGAAGACGACGGTTTTATTCAAAACCCATTTTCATGACTCGAGGAAAATGGATGTTTAGATTTAATTGAAATTAGACATATTTAAAATGTCTGGTGTGATTTATTTCTCTCGCAATATCTATAGTTTTTTCATTTTTTCCGCACGTGTGTCACACTTAAATGTGTCGCATCAAACACATGATTTAAATATAACCTCAAACAACACAAAAGGTGTGAAAAATAACTGCACTAAACTGACCCTGATAACTGGTTTGCCAACATTAACTGCAACAACTGCAGTCGAGCGTTTCTGAGTTTTCGTGATTCAGCCTCAATGGAGGTTTTTCCTGAGGTCGTAAGGTCAGGATCTTGAGCAGCAAATCTTCAACTTGTTTGTCTTCAGGCACCCAGAGGTGGACTGGTTTGTTTTGGATCAGAACCCGAGACCTTTTTTAGTTTGAGGTCAAACATTTCACACTTTCAGGATTTATTGGTAGACGACAGAATTCATGGTTCATTGAGGAAGAAAAATCACAAACCTTAGTCGACATGAGTAGAAAATTACTATGACTATCAAGTTTAACTTGAACTTTTTGACTGAACCTTTTGTTCCGAAGTGTTTTTTGTCTTGGAACTTGGCTGATATAACACAGTTTAAGTAAGTAATATTTATAGAGCTTTTCTAGACCAGGGTCATAAAGCGCTTAAACAATCAAAACAATACACAGTTAAAATATATACTTAAAAGATCAAGACACATCAGACAAACACAGTCTCAGAGAATCAAGGAAAAGCTCAAATAAAAGTGTCTTGAGATGTTTCTTGAAGGAGTCAGTAGATCATCAAACACAGATGTTTCTTGAAGGAGTCAGTAGATCATCAAACACAGATGTTTCTTGAAGGAGTCAGTAGATCATCAAACACAGATGTTTCTTGAAGGAGTCAGTAGATCATCAAACACAGATGTTTCTTGAAGGAGTCAGTAGATCATCAAACACAGATGTTTCTTGAAGGAGTCAGTAGATCATCAAACACAGAGATGGTTCTTGAAGGAGTCAGTAGATCATCAAACACAGATGTTTCTTGAAGGAGTCAGTAGATCATCAAACACAGATGTTTCTTGAAGGAGTCAGTAGATCATCAAACACAGAGATGGTTCTTGAAGGAGTCAGTAGATCATCAAACACAGATGTTTCTTGAAGGAGTCAGTAGATCATCAAACACAGATGTTTCTTGAAGGAGTCAGTAGATCATCAAACACAGATGTTTCTTGAAGGAGTCAGTAGATCATCAAACACAGAGATGGTTCTTGAAGGAGTCAGTAGATCATCAAACACAGATGTTTCTTGAAGGAGTCAGTAGATCATCAAACACAGATGTTTCTTGAAGGAGTCAGTAGATCATCAAACACAGAGATGGTTCTTGAAGGAGTCAGTAGATCATCAAACACAGATGTTTCTTGAAGGAGTCAGTAGATCATCAAACACAGATGTTTCTTAAAGGAGTCAGTAGATCATCAAACACAGATGTTTCTTGAAGGAGTCAGTAGATCATCAAACACAGATGTTTCTTGAAGGAGTCAGTAGATCATCAAACACAGATGTTTCTTGAAGGAGTCAGTAGATCATCAAACACAGATGTTTCTTGAAGGAGTCAGTAGATCATCAAACACAGATGTTTCTTGAAGGAGTCAGTAGATCATCAAACACAGATGTTTCTTGAAGGAGTCAGTAGATCATCAAACACAGATGTTTCTTGAAGGAGTCAGTAGATCATCAAACACCGATGTTTCTTGAAGGAGTCAGTAGATCATCAAACACAGATGTTTCTTGAAGGAGTCAGTAGATCATCAAACACAGATGTTTCTTGAAGGAGTCAGTAGATCATCAAACACAGATGTTTCTTGAAGGAGTCAGTAGATCATCAAACACAGAGATGTTTCTTGAAGGAGTCAGTAGATCATCAAACACAGAGATGTTTCTTGAAGGAGTCAGTAGATCATCAAACACAGATGTTTCTTGAAGGAGTCAGTAGATCATCAAACACAGATGTTTCTTGAAGGAGTCAGTAGATCATCAAACACAGATGTTTCTTGAAGGAGTCAGTAGATCATCAAACACAGATGTTTCTTGAAGGAGTCAGTAGATCATCAAACACAGATGTTTCTTGAAGGAGTCATTAGATCATCAAACACAGATGTTTCTTGAAGGAGTCAGTAGATCATCAAACACAGATGTTTCTTGAAGGAGTCAGTAGATCATCAAACACAGATGTTTCTTGAAGGAGTCAGTAGATCATCAAACACAGATGTTTCTTGAAGGAGTCAGTAGATCATCAAACACAGATGTTTCTTGAAGGAGTCAGTAGATCATCAAACACAGATGTTTCTTGAAGGAGTCAGTAGATCATCAAACACAGATGTTTCTTGAAGGAGTCAGTAGATCATCAAACACAGATGTTTCTTGAAGGAGTCATTAGATCATCAAACACAGATGTTTCTTGAAGGAGTCAGTAGATCATCAAACACAGATGTTTCTTGAAGGAGTCAGTAGATCATCAAACACAGATGTTTCTTGAAGGAGTCAGTAGATCATCAAACACAGATGTTTCTTGAAGGAGTCAGTAGATCATCAAACACAGATGTTTCTTGAAGGAGTCAGTAGATCATCAAACACAGATGTTTCTTGAAGGAGTCAGTAGATCATCAAACACAGAGATGGATCCAAAGCTTAGGAGCAACAGTCTGGAAGGATTTCTCTCCTCTGGTCCGGAAGTTCAGGAACCATCAGTAGATTCTGATCCACAGACCTCAGAGCCCGAGCTGGGGTGTAAGTCTGGATCAGATCACTGATGGAAGGTCTGACCATGAATAGATCTGAAAGTAAGAACCAGAATTTTAAAATGATCCTGAAAGAAACTGGCAGCCAGTGAAGAGTTTGAAGGAGAAATGTGAGTTCTTCTACTAGAGCGGCTCAGAATTCTGGCTGCAGAGTTTAGTATGAACTGCAGGCGAGACACATCCTTCTTGTTAAGACACAAAATAAACTGTTACAATAGTGTCAACAACACAAATAGCCTACAAGGAAGGACGTCGGACGAGCAAGAGGAGGTTTCATCTTGCTATCAGCCAGAGATTCATCAGTGAAGGAAGACCAAGAGGAGGAGACAGGCTCAGTGATAGCAGGGGTTCCACACAAAGGGGGAGAGAGTTTCTTTTTGATCAATTTAATTTTGTCAATGAAATATTTCAACATTGCATTGCTGTCAGCTTCACAGAAGACAGGCGTGATTGGAGCAACGTTTTCTAATGGTGGCGTCATGACCTCCGACCTTATTTTTGAAGTCATCCTGATCGGCTGATTAAATAATGAATAAACATTATATATATAAACCCTGCAGCCAGAAAGTTCTTTGGGACCCTGGTCTAGAAACATCTTTACAAAAAACTATTACTTACTACACAATCATAGATAGATATAACTTTATGTTATATACTTCTTTAAATGGTTAAATTATGGTCATATATGAAACAAACAAAACAAAACGGATCATTCCCTCGTCCTGATCCTGCAGATCTTCTCCCTCGTTGCAGCAACAGACAGTTAGTGAGTCAGTCGTCAATCGTTGTATTAGTAATATTCCTAATAATAATAAAGTTATATGGAAATACTACTCATTAGAGGAAGTTGACAACAAAATAGCAGTTTTGCTAAATGTTCATGATGGAAGTCAGCAGTGAAAGTAGATAATACTCTAGCAGTAACTATTTCATAAGACACGCTTCAAAGATGTTATCATAGAGAAGTTCAAGAGCAGCAGCTGTCAGTCAAACATGTTTGTGAAGGAAAACATCATGAAGTGACAAGTGTTGTTCACACTGTCGTCGGCACTTCGTTTAGTTTTCATCTTATTTAATACTTATTGACTTTTGCATTGTTTGTTTTTTATTTTACTTTAAAGGTGTTTTCCAAGTGTTCTTTAAATAGTTGTGTATGTCAGTTAAAGAAAAAATGTGTGACTTTTGTGTGTTTTAGTTGCTGGAAAAAAAAAAGACATATTTCTGTTGGAGATCTTTAAAGAAAATAAATGTTTCGTCCACAAAAATAACAACTGCCACCACTAGAGGCATGTAAGGCCTGCAGCTCTTTCTTGGATGAGTCGTGGCTACGATAATAGTTTTAGGTAATTTGATAGAACGATAAAACTGGTAGAAGTAAACTTAACTATTCTCTCTCTTTACTCTCCGTCTCATTTGTTCCTGTATTTCCTGGCATCTTCCCATCATGATAAAGACATGATAAACCACAGTAAATATATTTCCTAACAAGGGTGTGATTCACTTTTACTCACTGGGTCATGCAGGTTTAAAAAAACAAATATTGCATTTTGCCGTCACTGCTGTTGTCTTTCATCTAATGTTTGTCTCACAGTCGTCGGTAAAAGTCCGACACGTATAAATATGCAGACGTTGGTGGTTTTTCAGGGTGTGGACCCTTCGCTGGAGGAAACACCCAAGAGATGAGAGTTTCCTTAGCGTTTAAGGAAGTGTTTGTCACTTATCTTGACCTTTTAAGTATATATTTTAGTGAGTATTGTCTTGATTGTTTATTCGCTTTGTAACCCTGGTCTAGAAAAGTGCTATATAAATATAAATAACTTTTATTTGTTCAGGCTTTTCCTTGATTTTCTGGAACTCCTGTTGTGTTCTCAGTTTTATCTTGACATTTAAAATATATACTTTATTGAATATTGTTTTGATTGTTTAAGCGCTTTGTGACCCTGGTCTGGAAAAGCGCTCTATAAATATAAATTACTTACTTACTTGACTCCATCTCTTCCTGTTCCAGTTTGATCCACACGATGGCGCCACAGTACATATCTCTGGTCACATTGACGTCTGTCTTGAAGGGGAACTGCGTTCAATGTTGACCTTATCATGTAGCTCAGATAAACCTCCTTCAGGGAATATTTTGATGCAAAGATTGTCTCTTAAAAGTGTCGTGAGATAAGTTTAACTAGTGAGAAAGTTTTGAAAACCTATAGAATAATAATAAGTCACCAACCTTTTTGTGTCTGAGGTCTACTTCACAAGCACAGTATTTAGTATTTAACAGTTACAACAACACGTGTTACTAACAGGTGACCTCTGTACGAACGTATCAAACCTTTCCATTTAAAGAAGTGAAGTCGGGACGAGCCGAGAGAGGAAGTGTGGAGTCGACTGATAATATATAAAGTTTCAGTGACAACAGTAGACACGTCCTTATGTGGTGTCAGTCGCTCTCTTACGTCTGGATATCAACGTAACAACTGGTGTCAGAGGCAGCAAGAGTAAGTTTTCTATGATAGTTTTTATATATTAAAAAATATATATATTCTAAAAAACTGCTTTTTATACCCAGACTTTAAATTCGTGGCTCTTTCTCATCATTTAGATGTAAGTAATTGTTATTAAAGTGATGGAACATTCTTTTCTTTTTTGTTTCTAGATTTTCTCTTGATGTAACTTAATAAATGAATAGTTATCTAGTAATAGTAGTAACTACTGTCTCTCTTTGTTACATGTATTTCTGCCTTTTTGAATCATTCATTCATTCATTTTCTATCACTTTATCCCTTGTGGGGGTCGCGGGGGAGACTGGAGTCTATCCCAGTATCATAGGGCGAGAGGCAGGGGACACCCTGGACAGGACACCAGTCTGTCTCAGGACACACAAAGACAGACAACCATTCACACACACACTCATACCTACGGACAATTTCACCTCAAGTTCTCAATCAACCGCTGTATGTTTTTGGACTGTGGGAGGAAACCGGAGTGTCCGGAGTAAACCCATGCAACACGAGGAGTAGAATTTAAAACAGACATATTGTATTAAAAATACCTTAGTGATTTTTATGTGATTATAACGTATACATCATTTTTAAACCTTTCTTCTAATGGAGAGAAAAATCTTGGACTCTGGTGTTCTGTGTGTGATGTTGCCAGTGACCACTAGATGGCGCACGCACGTTATCCATCTTGATCTCTGGTCTCCTGGTGTCTGTAAATAACTTCTATATTTACTCCTCGTCGTCTCGCTGCAGCTTTATTTATATCACTTCCCGTCGACTGAGGGGGTCGAACGTCTTCTGTTGACGTTGATTCTCCCCGAGAGGAACAAACGTGACCATATTTAGCTGCAGATCCCAGAGGTCACGAGGTCGTCGGTCTGAAACTATCCCTGAAGATTCCGTCAACATCAATCTGCAGGATCCAGTGACGGTGCTGTGGGCGTGTCACGGTGAAACACACATGTTAGTTACATGTCAACAAGTGCATCACCCGCTGGTTGTCTGGAGGTCCTGGAGAGACGGAGGCTTGTCATTTTCCAGATACTCGGAGTAGAACCTCCTCTCAACGACTTCTTCTTCTTCTCGATTCCTTTTTGTTCTTGTGACATTTTTTAAAACTTTTTATCCTCTTAACACGTCCTGCTAAAATCTGACTCAACATGGATTTTTAGTCTTTATCTTTTTTCTTTTTTTTTTTACCAACTATTGTCATTATTACTATCATTATTATGTTATATCTTTGATAAGAATAATGATTGAATTATTATTGTTATTATTATTATCATTATTATGTTATATCTTTAATTAGAATAATGATTGAATTATTATTGTTATTATTATTATGTTATATCTTTAATTAAAATAATAATTGACCAATTATTGTCATTATTATTATTATTATTATGTTATATCTTTAATTAGAATAATGATTGAATTATTATTGTTATTATTATTATTATTATTATGTTATATATTTAATTAGAATAATGATTGAATTATTATTGTTTTATTATTATTATTATTATTATGTTATATCTTTAATTAGAATAATGATTGAATTATTATTGTTATTATCTATCATAAATAAACTCCCAACATCTGACTGATTTATATCATTTTTATAATTTTTACTTTTTTAATGTTGTCAACTCATTTATGTGAGTCATTATCAGCTACATCTATAACTAGGTGTCATAATGATGTGAGAAAGTATTTTTCTATCTGGAGGGTAGAGCTGCACGATATATCGAAAAAATATGGATATCGGCACGTACAATATGCATATTGAAAACATGTGATAATTTATAATTTTTTATTGTATAAATCAAACATATCTTAAATTTGCACTTCGACGAATCAGTGTCACTTTCTGTCAATTTGTACTTCTATGTCTCGTTGTCGTTTACGTCTTGTTAGGCTCGTTTGCTATGGGTTTTGTCTAAGTATAAACAGTGAAGTAATACTAACTTATGATCTAGTCAAACACTAGTGATCCAGTGAAGTAATACTAACTTATGATCTAGTCAAACACTAGTGATCCAGTGAAGTAATACTAACTTATGATCTAGTCAAACACTAGTGATCCAGTGAAGTAATACTAACTTATGATCTAGTCAAACACTAGTGAACCAGTGAAGTAATACTAACTTATGATCTAGTCAAACACTAGTGATCCAGTGAAGTAATACTAACTTATGATCTAGTCAAACACTAGTGATCCAGTGAAGTAATACTAACTTATGATCTAGTCAAACACTAGTGATCCAGTGAAGTAATACTAACTTATGATCTAGTCAAACTCTAGTGATCCAGTGAAGTAATACTAACTTATGATCTAGTCAAACACTAGTGATCCAGTCACTCGTCTCTTTCTACCTCCTTTGTTAAAGCAACATATTGTAAGAACTTTTCATCTCGTCTCAGTTGTTTTCTTATAAGATCGTGAACTTCCAAACAAACCTGTCCGTCTTCACCGTATGCTAACGAGCTAAGTTGTTAGCGTCATTTATAAAGTGTTATGTGTCCGTCTTCACCGTATGCTAACGAGCTAAGTTGTTAGCGTCATTTATAAAGTGTTATGTGTGCGTCTTCACCGTATGCTAACGAGCTAAGTTGTTAGCGTCATTTATAAAGTGTTATGTGTGCGTGTACAAGGATTTATTATTGATTTGGTGATATCACGACGCGCCGGCGGCTCCTCTCTGATGTCGCTCAGTTTGGCGGGAAACCGATGCAAGTCACGCGAGACTGAGCGTTAGAAGAGATATTTTTCTACCATCATGTCGACATCGAAGCGCGGAAATAAACGAAAGGAAAATATCGCATCGTTTTCCTTCTTTAAACCCCCGGACCTACACTACAGTACTCGCTTGTGTGCACGTGGCTACATTTTTAGGTGAAATAAATAAATATCGCATTAATATCGACATCGTGCGTCTCTACTGGAGCGACGTGTTAAACGCCTCCGATCTCATCCATCCTGACTTACAGTCGCACAACTTCTACTCTCCATCAACATGTGATTATTTTGATGGGACGTTCACACAAGCTAGTCCTGGTCCGGTCTCCTTCCTGTCTGACACACACACACACACACACACACACACCCCCACACACACACACACACATACACACACACACACACACCAAAAACTCCAGCGTCTCCGGTAACTGGAGTGCAATCGTTGGGCTGGTGGGTTGTGACAGAAATAAACACGTGATTACACTCCTGCCGCTGCTCTGTCTGTCACACACACACACACACACACCGTCACACACACACACACACCGTCGCACACACACTCTCGTACCTTTGCTTCCATCAGTCTTCGGTGTGGACATGGCGGGACTGTTGTGTGGAACCAAGAGGAAGAAACAAGGTAACCTGCTGCGAGGACATCAGTCGCTGAAGAATATTCTTGCTAATCTGTTGGATTATAGTGTGTGTTTGTGGACGTAGGAGGTGTGTGTGTGTGTGTGTGTGTGTGTTTGTGTGCGGCCCATTTCAGAGATTAAAAGCGTCGCCGCTGACGTCCCCGTAAATCACGGTGTGTCGATCGTTCAGAGCTGCAGCAACATTTGTGTAAAAACCTACATTTATTGCAGCTTGTTTGGATTATTTCTGCCTTTTTGGTCAAGTTTAATCCTGGAAACATGACGTGATCGTTGAGTTAAATAAGTAAATATTAACTTTAGAGTAACTAGTGGCTTTAATTTGTGAGTAAAGGTATGTTTTAGTGCAAATGATAAAGATCTGAAGCAAAGAGTTTGTGTCGAAGCATCTCATCGTTGGCGTAGAAAAACACTCTCAGGCTGATTCAGAATAAATAATCCACAGATTTAAACTCAACGTTGAATAAAAAAGTCGACTTCAAATGTGACAACAAAAGCTTCTTCTCTCGCTGAAGGTCCCAGAAGTCCTTGAGATCCAGATCCATGGACAGGAAATATTTACACTTATCTTGGTGACTATGAAGTGAGATCAAGAGTCTCAGGTCCGTGGATCAGATTATAATCCCACAGGGACGTGGACTTCCTGAGACGCTTCGGTTTGGAACCTTCTGAGCGAAGATCACGTGTTTTTGTGGAGAAAAGATAAACTGTTGTTGTGTTTGTTTGTGTTTTTGTGGATAAAAGATGAACTGTTGTTGTGTTTGTTTGTGTTTTTGTGGATAAAAGATAAACTGTTGTTGTGTTTGTTTGTGTTTTTGTGGAGAAAAGATAAACTGTTGTTGTGTTTGTTTGTGTTTTTGTGGATAAAAGATGAACTTTTGTTGTGTTTGTTTGTGTTTTTGTGGATAAAAGATGAACTTTTGTTGTGTTTGTTTGTGTTTTTGTGGATAAAAGATGAACTTTTGTGGTGTTTGTTTGTGTGTCCGTTGATAAAAGATGAACTGTTGTTGTGTTGGTTGGGGTTTTGAGGATAAAAGATGAACTTTTGTTGTGTTTTGTTGTGTTTTTGAGGATAAAAGATGAACTTTTGTTGTGTTTGTTTGTGTTTTTGTGGATAAAAGATGAACTGTTGTTGTGTTTGTTTGTGTGTTCGTGGATAAAAGATGAACTGTTGTTGTGTTTGTTTGTGTTTTTGTGGATAAAAGATGAACTGTTGTTGTGTTTGTTTGTGTTTTTGTGGATAAAAGATGAACTGTTGTTGTGTTTGTTTGTGTTTTTGTGGATAAAAGATGAACTGTTGTTGTGTTTGTTTGTGTTTTTGTGGATAAAAGATGAACTGTTGTTGTGTTTGTTTGTGTTTTTGTGGATAAAAGATGAACTGTTGTTGTGTTTGTTTGTGTGTTCAGTGAGTGATCTCCACGAGGAGGGCAAGAACGCCATCAACGCCCCGATGATGCCTTCAGGGACGGAGATCCATCCTGAGGACACACTCATGGGTACACACACACACACACACACACACACACACACACACACACACACACACACACCCCCACACACACCCACACACACATACACATATACACACTTAAAGTATGTCACTTCCTCAACATGTTTAAACACATGCTTCGCTCATTCACACGTTTAAAAACAACTGGTAGCAAAGAATCAAACAATTTACGCTTTCAACGAACAAGGAACACAATCCTACACACACACACACACACTGATGATACAATAGAGTCACACATCACAACAACACACACACACTGATGATACAATAGAGTCACACATCACAACAACACACACACTGATGATACAATAGAGTCACACATCACAACAACACACACACACACTGATGATACAATAGAGTCACACATCACAACAACACACACACACACTGATGATACAATAGAGTCACACATCACAACAACACACACACACACTGATGATACAATAGAGTCACACATCACAACAACACACACACACTGATGATACAATAGAGTCACACATGACAACAACACACACACACTGATGATACAATAGAGTCACACATCACAACACACACACACACACACACTGATGATACAATAGAGTCACACATCACAACAACACACACACTGATGATACAATAGAGTCACACATCACAACAACAACACACACTGATCATACAATAGAGTCACACATCACAACAACACACACACACTGATGATACAATACAGTCACACATCACAACAACACACACACACTGATGATACAATAGAGTCACACAACACAACAACACACACACACTTGTGATACAATAGAGTCACACATCACACAACACACACACACCGATGATACAATAGAGTCACACATCACAACAACACACACACACTGATGATATAATAGAGTCACACATCACAACAACACACACACACTGATGATACAATAGAGTCACACATCACAACAACACACACACACGGATGATACAATAGAGTCACACATCACAACAACACACACACACTGATGATACAATAGAGTCACACATCACAACAACACACACACACTGATGATACAATAGAGTCACACATCACAAAAACACACACACACTGATGATACAATAGAGTCACACATCACAACAACACACACACACTGATGATATAATAGAGTCACACATCACAACACACACACACTGATGATACAATAGAGTCACGCAACACAACAACACACACACACTTGTGATACAATAGAGTCACACATCACACAACACACACACACCGATGATACAATAGAGTCACACATCACAACACACACACACTGATGATATAATAGAGTCACACATCACAACAACACACACACACTGATGATACAATAGAGTCACACATCACAACAACACACACACACGGATGATACAATAGAGTCACACATCACAACAACACACACACACTGATGATACAATAGAGTCACACATCACAACAACACACACACACTGATGATACAATAGAGTCACACATCACAAAAACACACACACACTGATGATACAATAGAGTCACACATCACAACAACACACACACACTGATGATATAATAGAGTCACACATCACAACACACACACACTGATGATACAATAGAGTCACACATCACAACAACACACACACACTGATGATACAATAGAGTCACACATCACAACAACACACACACACGGATGATACAATAGACTCACACATCACAACAACACACACACACTAATGATACAATAGAGTCGCACATCACAACAACACACACACACTGATGATACAATAGAGTCACACATCACAACACACACACACTGATGATACAATAGAGTCACACATCACAACAACACACACACGGATGATACAATAGAGTCACACATCACAACAACACACACACACTGATGATACAATAGAGTCACACATCACAACAACACACACACACTGATGATACAATAGAGTCACACATCACAACAACACACACACACTGATGATACAATAGAGTCACACATCACAACAACAACACACACTGATGATACAATAGAGTCACACATCACAACAACACACACACACTGATGATACAATAGAGTCACACATCACAACAACACACACACACTGATGATACAATAGAGTCACACATCACAACAACAACACACACTGATGATACAATAGAGTCACACATCACAACAACACACACACACTGATGATACAATAGAGTCACACATCACAACAACACACACACACACTGATGATACAATAGAGTCACACATCACAACACACACACACACACACACTGATGATACAATAGAGTCACACATCACAACAACACACACACACTGATGATACAATAGAGTCACACATCACAACAACAACACACACTGATGATACAATAGAGTCACACATCACAACAACACACACACACTGATGATACAATAGAGTCACACATCACAACAACACACACACACTGGTGATACAATAGAGTCACACAACACAACAACACACACACACACTTGTGATACAATAGAGTCACACATCACAACAACACACACACACTGATGATACAATAGAGTCACACATCACAACACACACACACTGATGATACAATAGAGTCACACATCACAACAACACACACACACTGATGATACAATAGAGTCACACATCACAACAACACACACACACGGATGATACAATAGAGTCACACATCACAACAACATACACACACTGATGATACAATAGAGTCACACATCACAACAACACACACACTGATGATACAATAGAGTCACACATCACAACAACACACACACACTGATGATACAATAGAGTCACACATCACAACAACACACACACACTGGTGATACAATAGAGTCACACAACACAACAACACACACACACACTTGTGATACAATAGAGTCACACATCACAACAACACACACACACTGATGATACAATAGAGTCGCACATCACAACACACACACACTGATGATACAATAGAGTCACACATCACAACAACACACACACACTGATGATACAATAGAGTCACACATCACAACAACACACACACACGGATGATACAATAGAGTCACACATCACAACAACATACACACACTGATGATACAATAGAGTCACACATCACAACACACACACACTGATGATACAATAGAGTCACACATCACAACAACACACACACTGATGATACAATAGAGTCACACATCACAACAACACACACACACTGATGATACAATAGAGTCACACATCACAACAACACACACACACGGATGATACAATAGAGTCACACATCACAAACATCTACACACTGTCACAACTGCCACACAATCCAACACACTCACAGAGACAATTGCTCACGTAAACAAACGTATATCTAATAAAATGACTATAAACTCTATATATTCTAACATCTTCAGAGGAGAACGCTGAGAGGATCATGTTGGACCCCACGTCACGAGAGAACCCTAAGTTTAAAGATCTGCTGAAGGTTCGGTTCTTCCTTCTGGACCAGAGTAACTGCTGGTTCATTAGCTGAGTGTGTTCTGTCGATGTCAGGTTCTGATCGACTGGATCAACAGTGAGCTGGAGGAGGACCGGATCATCGTGAAGGACCTGGAGGAGGACTGCTACGACGGCCAGGTGCTGCAGAAGCTCTTCGGTGAGATCAATAAACAGCTGTTGTCACAAAACAAAACAAAACTAGTGTTTGTATCGTTCGTCCAGAGAAGTTGTCGGGCAGGAAGCTGAACGTCGCCGAGGTAACGCAGTCCGAGATCGGACAGAAGCAGAAGCTCCAGACGGTCCTGGAAGCCGTGAATGAGATTCTGAGACCACATGGTTGGTCCATCGAGTGGAACGTCGACTGTGAGTGAAATCTCTGGTTGTTTTGGATTCAACAGTTTAATGTGTTTTTATCAGATCATCACGTCCTTGACCATATTAAACACTTGTCTTAACTTAGCTTTCTGTTAACTTAGCTTTATGTTAACTTGGCTTCAGTCCTAACTTAGCTTTATGTTAACTTAGCTTTATGTTAACTTAGCTTTATGATAACTTAGCTTCCGTCTTAACTTAGCTTTATGTTAACTTGGCTTCTGTCTTAACTTAGCTTTATGTTAACTTAGCTTCTGTCTTAACTTAGCTTTATGTTAACTTAGCTTCTGTCTTAACTTAGCTTTATGTTAACTTAGCTTTATGTTAACTGGGCTTCAGTCCTAACTTAGCTTTATGTTAACTTAGCTTTATGTTAACTTAGATTCTGTCTTAACTTAGCTTTATGTTAACTTAGATTCTGTCTTAACTTAGCTTTATGTTAACTTAGCTTTATGTTAACTTAGCTTCTGTCTTAACTTAGCTTTATGTTAATTTAGCTTTATGTTAACTTAGCTTCTGTCTTAACTTAGCTTTATGTTAACTTAGCTTTATGTTAACTTGGCTTCTGTCTTAACTTAGCTTTATGTTAACTTAGCTTCTGTCTTAACTTAGCTTTATGTTAACTTAGCTTCTGTCTTAACTTAGCTTTATGTTAACTTAGCTTTATGTTAACTTGGCTTCAGTCCTAACTTAGCTTTATGTTAACTTAGCTTTATGTTAACTTAGATTCTGTCTTAACTTAGCTTTATGTTAACTTAGATTCTGTCTTAACTTAGCTTTATGTTAACTTAGCTTCTGTCCTAACTTAGCTTTATGTTAACTTAGCTTTATGTTAACTTAGCTTTATGTTAGCTTAGCTTTATGTTAACTTAGCTATATGTTAACTTAGCTTCTGTCTTAACTTAGCTTTATGTTAACTTAGCTTTATGTTAACTTGGCTTCAGTCCTAACTTAGCTTTATGTTAACTTAGCTTTCTGTTAACTTAGCTTCTATGTTAACTAAGCTTTATGTTAACTTAGCTTTATGATAACTTAGCTTCCGTCTTAACTTAGCTTTATGTTAACTTGGCTTCTGTCTTAACTTAGCTTTATGTTAACTTAGCTTCTGTCTTAACTTAGCTTTATGTTAACTTAGCTTTATGTTAACTTAGCTTTATGTTAACTTGGCTTCAGTCCTAACTTAGCTTTATGTTAACTTAGCTTTATGTTAACTTAGCTTTATGATAACTTAGCTTCCGTCTTAACTTAGCTTTATGTTAACTTGGCTTCTGTCTTAACTTAGCTTTATGTTAACTTAGCTTCAGTCCTAACTTAGCTTTATGTTAACTTAGCTTTATGTTAACTTAGATTCTGTCTTAACTTAGCTTTATGTTAACTTAGCTTTATGTTAACTTAGCTTCTGTCTTAACTTAGCTTTATGTTAATTTAGCTTTATGTTAACTTAGCTTCTGTCTTAACTTAGCTTTATGTTAACTTAGCTTCTGTCTTAACTTAGCTTTATGTTAACTTAGCTTTATGTTAACTTGGCTTCTGTCTTAACTTAGCTTTATGTTAACTTAGCTTCTGTCTTAACTTAGCTTTATGTTAACTTAGCTTCTGTCTTAACTTAGCTTTATGTTAACTTAGCTTTATGTTAACTTGGCTTCAGTCCTAACTTAGCATTATGTTAACTTAGCTTTATGTTAACTTAGATTCTGTCTTAACTTAGCTTTATGTTAACTTAGATTCTGTCCTAACTTAGCTTTATGTTAACTTAGCTTCTGTCCTAACTTAGCTTTATGTTAACTTAGCTTTATGTTAACTTAGCTTTATGTTAGCTTAGCTTTATGTTAACTTAGCTATATGTTAACTTAGCTTCTGTCTTAACTTAGCTTTATGTTAACTTAGCTTTATGTTAACTTGGCTTCAGTCCTAACTTAGCTTTATGTTAACTTAGCTTTCTGTTAACTTAGCTTCTATGTTAACTAAGCTTTATGTTAACTTAGCTTTATGTTAATTTAGCTTTATGTTAACTTAGCTTTATATTAGCTTAGCTTCTATGTTAACTTAGCTTTATGTTAACTTGGCTTCTGTCTTAACCTAGCTTTATGTTAACTTGGCTTCAGTCCTAACATCTTTATGTTAACTTAGCTTCTGTCTTAGCTTAGCGTTATGTTAACTTAGCTTCTATGTTAACTTAGGTTTATATTAACTTAGCTTCTGTTAAAGCACGTATTTTAAATGTGTATTGTTTTTGATTGTTCAAGGGCTTTGTGACCCTGGTCTAGAAATGCTTTAGAAATAACCTTAACTTACTTACTCACTAACTTACTTGATACAAACACATTAATGCTGACACTGATACATTTTCTCAACATGTGTGTATGTGTGTGTGTTTGTGTGTGAGCGAGTGGTTGTCTGTCCTGTGATGGACTGGAAACCTCAACATAGTTTTCATTCAGCCTCTCACCCAAGGTAGCTGGGACAGACTCACCTGT
>NC_141825.1:26557370-26562370 GCF_982586985.1 Callionymus lyra | reverse complement strand
TTGTGATAGTGTAGTAACAAGGATATATGTGTAGTATTGTCTAGTACTTGACTCTGGTGTTGTGATAGTGTAGGAACAAGGATATATGTGTAGTATTGTCCAGTACTTGACTCTGGTGTTGTGATAGTGTAGTAACAAGTATATATGTGTAGTATTGTCCAGTACTTGACTCTGGTGTTGTGATAGTGTAGTAACAAGTATATATGTGTAGTATTGTCCAGTACTTGACTCTGGTGTTGTGATAGTGTAGTAACAAGTATATATGTGTAGTATTGTCCAGTACTTGACTCTGGTGTTGTGATAGTGTAGTAACAAGTATATATGTGTAGTATTGTCCAGTACTTGACTCTGGTGTTGTGATAGTGTAGTAACAAGTAAATATGTGTAGTATTGTCCAGTGCTTGACTCTGGTGTTGTGATAGTGTAGTAACAAGTATATATGTGTAGTATTGTCCAGTACTTGACTCTGGTGTTGTGATAGTGTAGTAACAAGTATATATGTGTAGTATTGTCCAGTACTTGACTCTGGTGTTGTGATAGTGTAGTAACAAGTATATATGTGTAGTATTGTCCAGTACTTGACTCTGGTGTTGTGATAGTGTAGTAACAAGTATATATGTGTAGTATTGTCCAGTACTTGACTCTGGTGTTGTGATAGTGTAGTAACAAGTATATATGTGTAGTATTGTCCAGTACTTGACTCTGGTGTTGTGATAGTGTAGTAACAAGGATATATGTGTAGTATTGTCCAGTACTTGACTCTGGTGTTGTGATAGTGTAGTAACAAGTATATATGTGTAGTATTGTCCAGTACTTGACTCTGGTGTTGTGATAGTGTAGTAACAAGGATATATGTGTAGTATTGTCCAGTACTTGACTCTGGTGTTGTAGTATTTACAGACCACATGACTCTTGACGAAGTCGTAGATACTTTCATTTCTTTCACCAAAATATGTCCAAACATTGGCTTCAAAAGCTGCTGGAGTCACTGTATCCTCTCGTCCTCAGTCATAGATTAAATCTTGCAGGTCTTCATTGTTCCTTTTGCTGCCCGGGGAGTCGGAAGTTTAATTGAAATAATGAACAAAATCTGTGTTAATTAATTAGATAAAGTGTAAATTGTAAATTAAATGGAAATTATTACATTTTAAAATAAATAAAACTGTTGACCATTAAATAACTTTGAAAAATAAAATAAAATAGTATTTTAAAGTATTTAAAAGACAAGAATGTTACTACAGTAAAACAAAACATTGTGATATTCTGCCGTCTGGAGGTTTTCTGACACAAAGGTAGTAAATATGTGGCGTCACTACATTATTGATCATGTTTAGCGACAAGAGCTTCAGAGTGGAACGTGTCCAGGAACTGAATGATTCTGAAGATACTGTGAAGCTGAAGGTTCTGATGAACGATGTCCGGCAGGTTCTGCTGGACTGGATCAATGCGAGCCTCAAAGTGGAGCAGGTGGTGGTTCAGAGTCTGGAGGAGGATCTGTACGACGGGCTGGTGCTCCATCATCTGCTGGGTGACCCAAACATTAACACTGACCTCCATATTTATTATTATATAATGAAACGATGTTAGCCTTCAGTCGCACATATTGATGATCAATTAAACATCTGAGTGTTTCGTTAATTATGAAACATTAATTCCACGTTTAATGCACGGAAGGTAAATGAATAATGAGTTTTACACGACAGGTGTGTAATAATTCATGTTCACCCCCCGGGGTGGGGTCTGCTCAGCCAGGTGGGCCGGGGTCCGCCTGTCCCTGGAGGAGATGGCTCTGAGTCGCTCGGCTCAGGTCCACAAGCTGCAGCAGGTCCTGGGGGAGCTGAACCGGACCCTGGGCCTGAGGGAGGACGACCCTGTGGACTGGAGCGTGGAGCGTGAGTTAGTGATGACTGAGGTGTGAGAGGGATGTTGGGTTACCATGACAACAGTTGACATGACGACCACATCGACACTTGTGACGTTAAATCAAACCGTAACATAAAACACAAACTTGACTGTAGACACTAGACTGGTGCTTTTTGAATAGAAGTGAAAGAAGAAGAATTAAAAAGATGTGTATAGTGTAATCCAACAATTTTCAACTATAATCAAACAATTTTAAACTATAATCCAACAATTTTCAACTATAATCAAACAATTTTAAACTATAATCCAACAATTTTCAACTATAATCCAACAATTTTAAACTATAATCAAACAATTTTAAACTATAATCCAACAATTTTCAACTATAATCCAACAATTTTAAACTATAATCAAACAATTTTAAACTATAATCCAACTATTTTCAACTATAATCCAACAATTTTCAACTATAATCAAACAATTTTCAACTATAATCAAACAATTTCAAACTATAATCCAACAATTTTCAACTATAATCAAACAATTTTAAACTATAATCAAACAATTTTCAACTATAATCCAACAATTTTCAACTATAATCAAACAATTTTCAACTATAATCAAACAATTTTAAACTATAATCCAACAATTTTCAACTATAATCAAACAATTTTAAACTATAATCAAACAATTTTCAACTATAATCCAACAATTTTCAACTATAATCAAACAATTTTCAACTGAAATCAACAATTTTCAACTATAATCAAACAGTTTTCAACTGAAATCAACAATTTTCAACTATAATCAAACAATTTTCAACTGAAATCAACAATTTTCAACTATAATCAAACAATTTTCAACTATAATCAAACAATTCTCAACTATAATCCAACAATTTTCAACTATAATCCAACAATTCTCAACTATAATCAAACAATTTTCAACTATAATCAAACAATTTTCAACTATAATCAAATAATTTTCAACTATAATCCAACAATTTTCAACTATAATCAAACAATTTTCAACTATAATCCAACAATTTTCAACTATAATCAAACAATTTTCAACTATAATCAAACAATTTTCAACTATAATCAAACAATTTTCAACTATAATCAAACAATTTCAACTATAATCAACATTTTTCAACTATAATCAAACAATTTTCAACTATAATCCAACATTTTTCAACTATAATCAAACAATTTTCAACTATAATCAAACAATTTTCAACTATAATCAAACAATTTTCAACTATAATCCAACATTTTTCAACTAAAATCAAACAATAATTTAACTTTAATCAAAGTTTAAATACTCTTTCAACAGTAAGAGTTAAAAACAGTAAACCATTAACGTGTGAAACTCTGTTGAGTCGACGTCAAAAAAGGCAGAAAAAGATGGTTTTAACTAAAATGTCAGAGAAAGTTTTCATCATTTTTTGACTTGACCTTTACGTACGAGACACAAGGTCACGCCTCCAGAACCGTGAGTGTAGGACGGAGTCATAATTGCTCTGAAGCTGCAGGTCGTACCTCAGCGAGCGCTCGCTCGACTGTGAAGCTCTGACCTTTGACCTGCCGGAGGAACTTTTGACACAAGAACTAGTTCATTAAGACGTGATCTGAGGATCCAACGGTATTATGGTCTGTCAGTCATCCACCAGAAGGACCTGCTGGCCACGCTCCGGCTGCTGGTCGCCATGGCGACACACTTCCAGCCTGACCTGCATCTGCCGGCCAACGTGCGCGTGGAGGTTCTGGAGCTGCAGGTGGGTTCCTGCGTCGGCTCGTTGTCGCTCGCGTTGACGACCTTGTCATCACTGGCAGGTCGGCAAGAGTGGGATCAGGTCAGAGGTCAAGACGGAGGTTCTGACCGGGGTGAGGTGAGATATCGTTGGTCAGTCAAACACTGTATTTAATGCTAGTGATGTTAGCATGTTGCTAGCATAGCATGTTGCTAGCATAGCAGGAGCGTCTGTAGCTATTGTTAGCGTAAGTGCTGAAGAGTAGTAGAAAATTAAAGAAGTTTAAAGATCTAAAGAAGTAAATCTAAAACAATTTTCAACTATAATCCAACAATTTTCAACTATAATCCTACAATTTTCAACTATAATCCAACAATTTTCTACTTTAATCCAACAATTTTCAACTATAATCAAACAATTCTTAAGTGTACATGAGTTAGCATACACGAGCTAGCATACACAGGCTAGCATACATGAGCTAGCATACACGAGCTATCATACATGAGCTAGCATACACGAGCTAGGATACACAGGCTAGCATACATGAGCTAGCGTACACGAGCTAGGGTACACGAGCTAGCGTACACGAGCTAGCGTACAAGAGCTAGCATACATGAGCTAGCATACACGAGCTAGCATACACGAGCTAGCATGCACAAGCTAGCATGCACGAGCTAGCATACACAAGCTAGCATACACAGGCTAGCATTCAAGAGCTAGCATGCACAAGCTAGCATACACAAGCTAGCATACACGAGCTGGCATGCACAAGCTAGCATACACGAGCTAGCATACACAAGCTAGCATACACGAGCTAGCATGCACAAACTAGCATACACGAGCTAGCATACACGAGCTAGCATACACGAGCTAGCATACACAAGGATAACTTGATAAAACTATATTGTTTTTCATTAATAAAAATCTTTCTTTCTTCTTCAGCTCAGACTCAGGCAACAACAGTGACGGTGAGTTTGTCGATCAACACTCTTTAAAGTACTAACAAAAGAACATGTATGGACACTAGGGGGCGATACAGTCGATCAACACTCTTTAAAGTACTAACAAAAGAACATGTCTGGACACTAGGGGGCGATACAGTCGATCAACACTCTTTAAAGTACTAACAAATGAACATGTCTGGACACAAGGGGGCGATACAGTCGATCAAAACTCTTTAAAGTACTTATGAAAGAACATGTCTGGACACTAGGGGGCGATACATTCGATCAACACTCTTATAACTACTAAAAAGAGAACATGTCTGACCACTAGGGGGCGATACATTTGATCAACACTCTTATAACTACTAAAAAGAGAACATGTCTGACCACTAGGGGGCGATACAGTCGATCAGCTGCTGAGACAGGAGGCTCACAAGGTT
>NC_141825.1:26267370-26329870 GCF_982586985.1 Callionymus lyra | reverse complement strand
TGAAACATCAGGTCAGAGGTTGAGTTCCCTTTGTTTCCATCAAGGATTCTCGCTTCTCCAAGATCCTGGAGAACCTGCGCCTGCAGAAGCGAGGCACAGGCGGCGTGGACACGGCTGCAGTGGGAGGCGTCTTTGACATTTCTAACCTGGACCGACTCGGACTGTCTGAGGTATTTCAGTCTGAAAAC
Organism: Callionymus lyra; assembly: GCF_982586985.1. Taxonomy (NCBI): domain Eukaryota; kingdom Metazoa; phylum Chordata; class Actinopteri; order Syngnathiformes; family Callionymidae; genus Callionymus; species Callionymus lyra. The sequence continues at coordinate 26,329,682 of NC_141825.1, read as the reverse complement.
TTCTTTATCTTAAGACGTTCGTATTTGTGCTTCACTTATGTGTCTCCATCTTTCAAAGTATATATTTTAACTTTTGTTTTATATTGTTAAAGAGCTCTGTGACCCTGGTCTGGAAACATCTTTATTAATAACCTTTACTTACTGACATACTTGCATACTTACTTAGTTAAATACTTACTTTCTTGCTTACTTACTGACAAACTTACATACTTGCTTACTTACTTACTTACTTAGTTAAATACTTACTTACTTACTTACTTAGTTAAATACTTACTTACTTGCTTACTTACTGACAAACTTACATACTTGCTTACTTACTTACTTACTTAGTTAAATACTTACTTACTTACTTACTTAGTTAAATACTTACTTACTTGCTTACTTACTGACAAACTTACATACTTGCTTACTTACTTACTTACTTACTTAGTTAAATACGTACTTACTTACTTACTTGGTTAAATACTTACTTACTTAGTTAATTACTTACTTACTTACTTACTTACTTACTTACCTACTTAGTTACTTACTTACTTACTTAGTAACTTACTTACTTATTTACTTACTTACTTACTTACTAATTTACCTACTTACTTACTTACTTATTTACTTACTTAGTTAAATAGTTACTTAATTACTTACTTACTTAGTTAATTACTTACTTACTTACTTAGTAACTTACTTACTCAGTTACTTATTTACTTACTTAGTTAAATAGTTACTTACTTACTTACTTAATTACTAATTTACTTAGTTACTTACTTACTTATTTACTTACTTACCTACTTAGTTACTTACCTACTTAATTACTTACTTACTTACTTACTTACTTACTACTTTACTAACTTACTTACTAACTTACTAACTTACTTTCTTAATAAAAAGAATGTTTGTGACCTGAATCTTTGCCTCTTGGAAGTAATGAGTGAAACTGTTCATTTCAGGTTCAACTGGTTCAGACGGTAGTTGATGGCGTGAACTACTTGATCGAGTGTGAGAAGAAGCTGGAAAGAGGTCAAGACATCAAGGTTCCTCCTCCACCTGTGAAGCAGTTCAAGTAAACAGCCGAGATGTGTCGTCAACGTATAATAACTCCTGACATTTATCGTCGTCCTCCGCTGTGACTACCTTCATGTTTTCTACAAATTAATCTCTGAATTATTATGGGATGCAGCCAATATAACCTTCTGACTCCTGCTCTGTTGAAACCGAGATCTCCACGAGACATCGAGTCAGTCTTGCACTGCAAGTACCTCTTGCCCTCCATCCCTCCTTTCGATCTGTCTGTTCTCTGTTGACTATTTACTGGAATGAATGCAGTTAAATTAGCTTCGATCCATTGATCGCGATAGAACGTCATTGTCTTTAATAAAGATCTATTTAACAATAAAGTTTCCACTGTTTTGTCACTTTTCTCTGCGCTCAGAAAAACTTGGGTCATGAGGCTCTCGCTCCCTGCTAACATTTCTACTTCTACTTCAAAATCACCAAGAACATGCTGTTTTTTTAAACGTTCACATTAAATTATGACAAGATAAGATTCCTTTATTCATTATAATTAATAATAACATCAGACAAAAATGAACACATTAGAAGAGAAATACTATAAATACTAAAGTTAAAAGTTATAAATATTTAAAAAACTATTTTCTGTTTGGTACACATGTTTATTAAGTGCAGTGTCTGTGGAGCCTGACAGCAGTAGGAACAACAGACTCGCATCCATATTCTTATGAACCTTTCATTCACACCTCAGTCTTGTTTCATCTGTACCTTCACATAACGGACACTTTATACCTTCTTAGATCGAATGCACACATTTAATTCAAAACGGTCACGAGTCTACTTATTCCTCCTGGTGTTTCCGGTTTTATTGTGAAATCCGCACCCTTCTGTGTCTGTGCTAGTCTTACTTCCCCCCTGTCTGAGCAGTGATTGTTCCAGCCTTGTCTCGTTAGTCCCGACCCCAGCTGCTGCTGATTGCTCCCCTGTGTTCTTAAGCCTCCACTCCCTGTCACGTCCTTGTCTTGTCGTCACCGTTTTCCAGTAACCAGAGTCCTGCCGTTGAGTATACCTGCTTCCTACCCTGTCTCCTTACCTTGTCCCGACCAAGACTCCATTCCTGCCTTTTGTGGTTTTTCGATCTGTTTCTGCCCTTTGATGCCGACTTTACTGAGCCCGTGTTTTTGCCTTTTGTTGCCGTTTCCTGGACTGTATGACTACGCCTCTGCATTCCCCAACGAATAAAACCAAGTTTCAGCAATTACCTCAGCGCCTGGGTTTCTCCTTTCCCCATCGTGACAGAACAACAAGACCACGATGAACCCAGCAGAGAGTCCTCTTCCCGACGCTCCGCGTACACACCAGGAGCAGGGAGCGAGGAACTCTTCCACCCTAGCAACGCTGCAGCTAGGCATTGAAACCATGGCGGCACGGCTCCATGCTCCAGAGTCTGTCTCCAGAGTCTGGGACACCAGATGTCGGCGATGGCCGACCAACTCCAGTTCTTGACGGCCGCCGCCGGGACCGCAGCACTAGCTCCCGCTTCGGTGAGTCCAGCTCCCGCTTCGGTGAGTCCAGCTTCCGCTTCGGTGAGTCCAGCCTCCACCGGTGAGTCAACTGAGGCCATGAACCGTTACATCTCGGAATCTCTGGCCACAGGGTTAATCCGCCCCTCCTCATCCCCAGCAGGGGCTGGCTTTTTTTTGTTGGTTACAAGGATGGCTCCCTGCGCCCATGCACTGATTATCGCTCACTAAATTATATTACGGTTAAGAATCGTTACCCCTTACCACTAATGGTTTTTACCAAGTTGGACCTAAGTAATGCATACCACCATAGAATCCGCTAAGGGGATGAATGGAAGACCGCATTTAACACACACTCTGGCCACTACAAGTATTTGGTAATGCCTTTTGGTCTCACGAACGCCCCCGCCGTGTTTCAAAGCCTTGTTAATTATGTCCTGAGAGAATTTCGCTGTCCGAGGGCATGACCACTGTCTTCACCATGGTCGACCGCTTCTCGAAGATGGCGCACTTCGTTCCCCTACCCAAGCTTCCCGACGCCAGAGAGACTGCTGAAGCGGTCCTGAACCACGTTTTCCGCCTAAACGGCCTCCCAAGGGACATCGTCCCAGATTTCTTCTCCTCTCTGTCGCCTCATCGGTGCTCGCCCCAGCCTGTCCTCGGGGTACCACCCCCAGAGCAATGGGCAGACCGAACGGATAAACCAGGACCTTGAGACCTCACTGCGCTGCCTGGTTTCCTATTCCCCCTCCGCCTGGGCCTCGGACCTGCCCTGGGTGGAGTACGCCCATAACTCCTTGACCTGCGCCTTGAACGGACATAGTCCGTTTGAGTGTGCCTATGGCTATCAGCCCCCACTCTTCCCGGACCTGGAAGGGGAGGTCCAGGTTCCATCGGCAGCGGCTCTGGTCCAGCGTTGTCGGGACAACTTGGCCAAAGCACGCCTGAAGCTCCAGATCTCTGTCTCCGCCTTTTAGGCTGCAGCCGACCACTGGCGCTCGGAGACTCCTCCCTACAAAGAGAGAGGCCATGTGTGGTTGTGCACCTAGGACATTCACCTCAATCGACCGTGTCGCAAACTGTCACCCCGCTACATTTGTCCTTTTACCCTAGTAAAGATTGTAAACCCTGTTGCTGTACGCTTACGTATACTCAAGACCATGCACATCCATCCTACATTTCATGTATCAAAGTTAAAACCGGCCAAGACCTCCCCTCTGGTTCCGGCTTCCAGGCCCCCTCCTCCTCCTCGTGTTATTGAGGGTGAAACTGTGTACAGTGTAAAGAAAATAATCGATTCCAGACGCGTTTTCAGTTTCTTGTTGACTGGGAGGGTTATGTCCCGGAGGAGAGGTCGTGGGTTCCAGGCCGTGACATCCTTGACCCTAAGCTGATAGAACTGTATAACTCCAAAGGAACTAACTCCGTCTCCCCCTCTTGTTTTAATGGTTTGTGTGCTCCTCATGTATTTTGCTCTGTTTTGCTTTCTGGCCTGTCTTGTTGTCTTAGTCATGTTTTCGTGACAAAAACATCTATATGTCTATGTATATACGTCGATGTGTATATGTATATATGTCTATGTATATACGTATATTTATATCCGTCTATGTATAGACGTCTATGGCTAACACTGTTGTCGACTTGCTAAGATTGTCATGCTCTGTCATTTATATTCCCTTCCGTCTCACTTCCTGTTCTTATTTGTTTCTCGCACTAATAGTACTAAACAGGTATTTGGCCATCATTGACATTATTAGATTGTACTGTATTTTTGTATATTATTGTGTTTTTGCTTTATTTGTATGTTGTGTATTATATAAACTGTCTGCATCTTTGTCGAGGACTACAGATGGAAAGTAGCATCTTGTGCTAAATCTGGTGCAGCATCTATTTAATGGAACATTGTCCTTTTAAATAAACTGAAGTGAACTTATTGAAGTCCTGATCCTCGTCTTGTTGACTTCCTCTCGTGCTCCTGAGCCGATCGTCCTGATTTGTGTCACCTGTGTCTTCGTCTCACCAGATCACACCTGGATTGTTGTGTGTTTAAAAAAACCCTCCCTTCGCCATGTCTTTGCTTGAGTCAAGTATTCAGTTCTGGCAAATGTTTGGTGCCTGTTCGCCTGCTTAGTTTGCCAATACTTTAGTAAGTACATAATTAACTTTAGTTTACTCATCGTTCTGGTTTCCTGCCTCAAGTCCTGACAAAGATGGAATTTATAAAAACACAGTTTTGCTTTATCTATTATGCTGTGTCTCAAATCACATACTTCTCTTAGTATACTAGAAGTTAGTATGCATCAGGATAGTGTACATACTAACTAGTAACTAATTCTCCACAGATAGTATGTCTCAAATCACATACTTCTCTTAGTATACTAGAAGTTAGTATGCATCAGGATAGTGTACGTACTAACTAGTAACTAATTCTCCACAGATAGTATGTCTCAAATCACATACTTCTCTTAGTATACTAGAAGTTAGTATGCATCAGGATAGTGTAGGTACTAACTAGTAACTAATCCTCCAGATAGTATGTCTCAAATCACATACTTCTCTTAGTATACTAGAAGTTAGTATGCATCAGGATAGTGTACGTACTAACTAGTAACTAATCCTCCACAGATAGTATGTCTCAAATCAATCAATCTCTGCTGCTACACACTAACAGGAAATGACGCGACAGCTTCTTCTTCTACTACTATTTAACGATGATTTCAACCAGCTGTAGGAACACTATCGCCACCTGCCGGCAGCACGTTTTGTAAGTTCGGAAAAAGAAATAAAGAAAAAATATGAGAAACGAAATATTCGCGAGATATTTAAGCTGGTATCAGCAGCGAAGACGTGTCATCCTTCTACTGCTGCTGAAAATACACCTGTAAGTATATTAATATATATATATATATATATATATATATATATGACGTAACTTCTGTTTACAACGTCACTAAGATGGAGTCGTTTAGTGTAGAAAGTGTCCATCGATCCATACTCAGTTTTGTGTGTTTTAGTGACAATTTAGTGTGTATGGAGCACTACATTTACATACTAAGAATTGAGACGCACTTATGCACTAAAAATACTAACTTTGAGTACATAAGTATGTGATTTGAGACACAGAAAGACTCTCTAACTACCAAGAAGAGAATGTAAATAATATCAAATTGTGGTGAGAACTTGCCTGAGGCCTTGGCTCCTGCGATGATTGACCGACCAGAACATGTAGATGTAAGAAGAAGGTTTGTGTGTGAAGAAGTGTGTGTGTGAGGATCAGACGTGAAGTCAGTATTTGACGTCTGATTTAGGCTTGATTCTTAATTTCCATTAAGATTTCCAACTGTAGAATTAAAAAAAACTGTTTGAATGAATATTTATTTAATGATTGTTCTGGACCTTCAAAGTGTTCCTGGTTTCTATGCAGAACACGATGGGACCTGGTTGTGTCTGAGGAACCCGTTTGACTCCAGGAGAATCGAGATCATCCTCCAGAGCGACCACAGAAATCCTCTGCACCTCCTCATCCCAGAAATTGCTGCAGAGAACACAGGTTGCCATGGCAACATCTTCTGCGGATGAGGGGGGAAGGAAGAGACTTTGTGGGTAACGGATCGGTTTCATGTCAGATGTTCGGTGCTGAGCTCGTCACGTGGTTGAACGAGAGTAACTAAGATCTTTGGATGGAGGGATTTATTTATATATATATATACATATATTGTTAATGCGTGAGGCGTTTTTATTCATGACACATGTTCAATAAATTATTTTAAAATGAATACTTTTGGTGGAGATGCAATTGAGAAATGTGTTGTTTTTCCAAAAATACGTGTAATTTTAATGTCTAACGAACTAACAAAAATATCCCATCAATCCATTTATCTCTCAGTTGTGGGACTGCTGTGCGTCAAATGACCAGCAGGGGTCAGAAACGAGGTTATTAGCTATAAGAGTTTAACTCACTAACCCGTATCAGTGATAATATTAGCTAACAATAGTTAAATATGCTTCACAATAGTCGAAGGAAAATACGGTTAAAAAAAACAACTACCGAGGTTTGAAGGTTTAATGATGTAGTTCACGTAACTGGCCTCTGTGTGGCGCTGTGACGCGCTCGCAACTAAGGAAGAAGAAAACACATGCGTGACGTAAACAAGCGTTAGCATGCGTAGCGTAGCAACCAGGTCGCGATGGAAAGAGATGTTTTTGTGGAAGAGTTTGTTTCATTTAACGGGCTTCTTATTTTTTTAAATTGTATTTAAAAGGCTTCGAATTCAAAAATATTTAATTTAAAAGGTTTCGAATTTTAAAGTATTGAATAATTTAAATTATATTCAACCTTTCAATTATTAAAATATTACATTCAACCTTTCAATATTTAAAATATTAAATTCATCAATATTCTAGGTAGGTAGAACTTTATTGATCCTCAGGAGGTCTCCTTCGGGAAATTGTTTTTTTTCCAAATTATCCGGAGCAAATACAGCAATTTTCATAAAAAATAAATCAAAATAAAATAAGAACAAAGAGAAATAAAGAGGAAGAACAAGATGATACAATCTAAGTCTAAAGATAAAGAACATAGATCAAATAAAAATGACAAGACATACAAAGGATACAAAGATTAACATAACATAGAACAAAACATCATGATACTTTTACTCCACTCTTCATTCTGACATTAAATTTAACATTTAAATATATTCTGATAATATCAAATTCAATCATTCAATATTCTGATAATATTAAATTTAACATTTCAATATTCTGATAATATTAAATTCAACCATCAATATTCTGATAATATTAGAAAAAACATTTCAATATTCTGATAATATTAAATTCAACCATCAATATTCTGATAATATTAGCAAAAACATTTCAATATTCTGATAATATTAAATTCAACCATCAATATTCTGATAATATTAGCAAAAACATTTCAATATTCTGATAATATTAAATTCAACCATCAATATTCTGATGGCACTGATCTACTTCCATATTTAACGAACAACAAGAAACTACAAGACAGTGTCCAAGACAGTAGAGTTCATGTATTTATTTTGAGCAGAGCTGCGGTCGCTATTGTACTTAATTGTTTACATTTAGATACTATTAAAGTTGCTGTTTGACTCTGTTGCCCCCAAATCATATTCATCATTTGATACTTTGTTTACTGTTAAATGATGAATATTTGCCAGCAATAAAAGAGTATAGTAATGTACATAAAGCAATCTTTCAGGATATTAATATGTTGCAGTATAGCAGATTTATATGAGGACACATACTCTATAAATTTAAATTACTTATTTACTTTCATTTCAGACATACACTTGTAATAAGGTGCTTTACATAAGAGCTAAAATGAACGCGATTATTTTATATATGACACATATCATTAAGAGGAAAAAAATGATAACAGACAAGATACAATATGTTAAAAAAAGCAAATTAAAATGTATTAAAAATCCATTAATATATGGAATCACTGTCACATGGATTGACTCTGTAGTGACATGAAGCTCTTCTTTCTTTAATAAAGGACCTAAACATAACTAACTACATCGTCACTTCCATTAGGATAAATAACACATCAAACTTAAACACAGTTGATGCCATTTAAATGATAGTGTGAAGAGCCTCACAGCAGGAACTATAGCTATAGTATTTAAGTATTTAAAATAAGAAAGTAGAGATGAATGTATTCCATGTTATTATTGAAAATTACATCAGTGTATATTATTTTTGTTTAAATATAGATGAATAGTTATATTTTAAATATTTAAATAAAGGGGAGCGGAACCTTTGTCACGGAAGTCACTGTTTTGAGTTTTCACTCCGGAGTGACTTCCGGTTTTCCTTAAGATCAAAAGTGAAACAAATGCGTCTTTTTTTTTATTAGGCTTTATTTGACTTGATTTCCAAGAAAACATTTATTGATAACGAGGTCTCTGCTCTTAGGACCTGGAACACATTCACAATATATATATATATATATATATATATATATATATATAAGGTAAAACTGTATTGAGAAATTGTTTTTTCCAATAGCCACAGAAAATACAGCAATTATTCATAAAAAATAAATCAAAATAAGAACAAGAACAAAGAGAAATAAAGAGAAGATGATACAATCTAAGTCTCAAGATAAAGAACATAGATCAAAGTACAAATACAAAGTATTTATACAAAATATGTATACAAAGTACAAAGTGCATATATTTATTTGAAATATATGTGTTATATCTGGAAAATGTAATTGTTTTGTTTAACATGTTTAAACCTCAAGACGGAACTAAGTCCGCCTGGATCATCTCGAACCGCACCCGGTTTAAAGTGAATAAACAACAAATAAGAACCTGATAAACAGGCTTGTATGTCTCCGCAGGTTCAGATCATCTTCATTAAAAAACGTCCAGGCTTCACAATTATTACTCGTGTTAAATAATGTGATTTAACATTAAAATAGAACAATTTAAAATAACTGTAAAAAGTGTAAAACAACCTGAAAAACTAAACCATAAAGTGGTCGTAGCGGAAAAGCGTGTGAAAGCGATAGCTGTGATCTGATTGGTTCTTGGCCCTAATGACGCCAATTATCCCCTCGTCTTATTGGCCGTTATCAAAGAACGACGTGGCTCCTCGTCCAATCACACGCTGCCACACACAAGTAAGAAGCAGATCCACTTCCTTCCTCTAAAAAAAAAAAAAAAAATCGCCGCCACCATCATCTCTTTCGATTCAATCTCCCGACGAGCTGCAGGCGCCGCGTCCTCTGGCTCCAGACCCGCCGAAGACCGAGAGCTTTGCACGGACACTCGAGCTGCTGGTCCTCGAAGGAAGCGACGGTTCTCACTCGACGAGGAGTTTTTGTTTTCAGTAGCGAGTCATGTTGCGGCTGCTGGCTCTGGTGGCTCTCGCCGGGCTCTCCCGGGCGAGCGACGTGATCGAGTTCACGGACGACGACTTCGAAAGCAAGATCGGGGATCACGACATCATCCTGGTGGAGTTCTACGCGCCATGGTGAGTTGTTTTAGACGCCATTCGTGGCTCCTGGACGCTCACTTGGAGCCTCAGTCCGGCGGCCATTTGTGCACGAATGTCTGGAGAAAACACTTCACTTGCTCGCGAACTCTCTGCTCAGTGTGGTCGAGCTAACGTGCACTACCATCACACAATAATAATCATTTTATTGATTTAAATCACATCTATTTAACGTGGTTTAATGGCGGCAGAAAAGTTTAAACGTCGCTTTCTTAACGCGTAACGCCAACCCGGAAGTAAGTGACGGGTTCATTTTTCGTTGTAACGTCCTGATTGGCCGCTGAAGTTTTTGTGTCGGCCCGTGATTGGTGGACAGACTCCTGGAGTCCAGCCAAGGTAACGAAGGTGTGAAGATCAGTGCGAATGATACGTTTTTAACAGGATATGGAAGATAAAAGACGTAAAGAAAAATAAAAACGACCGCTGTATACATGCATAATTCATATGGACGTATATATAGATATATATATCTATATAGATGTATATAGAATTTTTATACTTTTACTTTTCTTTTAAAACGTTTTAATGTTTACTATTAAAAGTCTTCTAGATATTGAATGTAGAACATTTGTTTTTATGTTGTTCAATAATTGAACAATTACAATCTTCTAATGTCACTGATATACTTACACACTCGCATATACACACAGACATTGATATATACATGTCTTATATACATGCACTAATATACATGATATATACATGTCTTTCTTGACACATAGCCACACTTTATTTAGTATATTTTCAAGGTTTATTTTCAACTTTATGTTTCTATAAACCTGTCTTGCGTGGACTATCTGCCTTATATATTTTTGAATAAATATTTCACGTTTTATAATGAGTCGGTTCAATTCAAACGAGGTGATAAATATATATATAAGTATTTCCACGCGACTCTTTGACCTGCTGAGGGAGGAAAGCTCTTCTACCTTAAAGGTTCTAAACCACAGGTAGACAATTACATGTCCTCAGGGGCCACATTTTTTGTAGTCACTGTTCTGTGCACAGAGGTGAGATGTAATGGAAACGCAACACCAAGAAGGAAACGAGCGAGAAAAGAAAAAAATATTAACATGGGAAAAGTCTGAAATATGCCCAATAAAATAGTCACACGCCTTCATTAAAATGGAAACTGCAAAAGAAAATGTTCTAAAATAGACTTTAATGTTTAAAATAATTTCGAGGGGAAAGTAATATTCACAAAAGGAAGGAAAATGTCCCCATAAAGTTTTATTTAGAGTTAATACAATATAAAAACGTTATCTGTCAGAAGTGTTTTCAACAAGTTGTACTCTGGCCCGGGGCCATATGTGGCCCTTTGACAAAGGTCTTGTTTAACATGAGGGTTCTCCCCTTTCTTTGCTGACCTCTTTGTTCCCCCCCACAGGTGCGGTCACTGTAAACGTCTCGCCCCAGAATACGAGATCGCAGCCACTCGACTTAAAGGGACCGTTGGACTCGCCAAGGTTTGTTGCGCAACACTCTTGAGTCTGCACTTTGCTCTGATGTTGACGTGACATCGCAGAGTAAATGTTTTCCCTCCTCCTCCTCGTGACCTTAGGTGGACTGCACAGCAAACAGCAACGTTTGTAGCAAATATGGCGTCACGGGTTACCCCACCCTCAAGATCTTCAGAGACGGCGACGAGTCCGGACCCTATGAAGGGCCTCGATCCGCAGGTGTGTTCAGTCGATGATTTATTTAGTTTTGTATTAAAATCCACTTGTGCTAGAAAAGATAGGCTTTCATTATGTTATTAAAATGTAATCTATTAATGTTTAAAAGCACATGTAATAACTTGGAATTTCAATTTGTCCTTCATGTGCCAAGACTTGAATCATTGTTTTAAACCCCTTCAGATGGGATCGTCAGCTTCCTGAAGAAACAAGCCGGACCAGCATCATCGGAGATCAAAGATGAAGCTCACCTCAAGAAGCTGATCACAGACAGTGATGCCATCGTGATCGGTGAGTTTTCCATTTGTCCTTTGATTTGTTTTCATGTTTCATTCATATCTTGAGACCCAGTCGTTTACGAACATCCTCTCTTTATCAGGACAAGTCGACATTTATTTGCCGTATTTTAAAATGACATTGTTTGTGGTATTTAAGATGCAGTGTAGAATCACGTAGATAACATTATTATAAGTTAAATAAATCGAGAAGAATGAAATGTAACAAAATAGTGACTTGTACATAAAGTCGGCCAATACAAATGAAATGACTAGATTTCATAATTATTGTTAATGAACTAGTTAAATTATTTTGGACAGTGAAAGCAAGACATTTGAACCAGGATGATCTATCTGTCGTGTCTGTTGACAAATGATTAGTCCCAACAGCTACAACTGCGTCATTCTGACCTTGTCAGGTTAATAAAGTGAAAGTGAAAGTAAAGATATTCAAAAACACTTCTCGAGTCATTTGGAAAACGGCCTGTATGTGGCGCTGGAATGCTCTATACAAACACTGTCAGCTTTGTAATTTGACAGACTTGTGCTCCGAAAGTTTATTTTTGGGGTTAAATAATGGACTCGAGTTGCGGTGTTTGATCGTCTGACTGATCAAACATTATCCCCCCCACTCCCCCTAAAAAGGATTTTTTTGTCATGACTGTTCTGTGCAAAGAGGCAAAATATAATTGGGAAGCAAGAAAAGAAAGAAAATGTTAGGGTTTGGGTCGATGAACCGACCCGTCCCCGGCATAGATACCTGCTGGTGGTAAAGAAGGACAGACACTGGAATGAGTTTAAGAGAAAATGCTGGTTTAGTGAAATATGCAAAAGTCAGAGACACAACTTGCATGATCATGGGCCGTGGCAAAGCAGTAATCGAAATGGCGTATCTTTTATAGTATTAATAGTAGTATAGTAGTAATATTCAGGTAAACGCCTCTAGTCATTTGTGCATGTATGATTGGTCAGTAAGAATAAACACTTGTCTTCTAAGATGGCGTCTCACGTGGTAGTTGTGGAATTTTACCGCCGTTGATGTCTTCTAGAGAGAATCTGTTTTATCAGTTGAGTTATGCAGACGTCTGTCCTTGTTGAACCAGACTTGCATCATCTACAGATTGTTTTGTGTCTTAGTGTAGGTTTGACCTGAAGCTGAGCGAGTGGTTACTAAAGAGAGGAAATTATGATTAAATATGAAAGATTATCAGTTAATCAAGGGATTATTTTAAATGTGTGTTAAATCTAGATGATCGATTACAGTAAAGCTTTCATATCCTTACATTAAAAAATGTCCTTATTGGTAGAAAAAAATATATAAGCACAATGGAAAGGCTTGTCTATTGTGTTTAAAAGTTGTTACAACATAAGATTTATTTTGACGTGATTGAGCCACTAGTTTCATTTTCATATTTACCAAACACTTGTTACCATAACAAACATTTTGTTATTTTCACATTCCTTCCGCCCTCTAATGACATCATTTTCTACCAAAGGCTTCTTCGCGGACGACAAGAGCACCTCTCAGGCAGAGTTCCTGAAAGCTGCCAGTGCCTTGAGGGACAACTACCGCTTCGCACACACCAACTCCAAGGATCTGCTCCAGATCCAGGGCATCGACGAAGAGTGAGTCTGGATCTTCTGCCGTCGGCTCACATGATGTTGACGCGTCAACTGTGTCGAGGACAAAGACGCCTTTAATGACGACATATGTCGCTTTAGGAGAAGAACGTGTGACAGTTACAAGTACAGTAGATGAATGTTCCTGCTGGTGCGGTGACTTGAACAGATCCCGGTCTTAAAATGAGAAAATTCAAATTATTATTATTATTATTAAACAAATTATAGGAGTAAAGTTGATGCTGAAGGAAAATAATTTGTGAAGGACAAACACAGATTACAATTAAGTAATGAAGTCAAAAATAAAGTACCGTATTTTCCGGAAGTGTCTCCGGAGTACAAGTCGCTCCAGATATAAAATGCAAATATGGAAGGAAAAAACATATAAGTCGCACTGGAGTATAAGTCGCATTTTTGTGATCTTGAAAGACAATTTAAAATAAAACTAGAGGCAACAACAGAATAATTGTACGTTACGTTACATGAAGTGAGAACCTGGTATGTTAACATAACATATGAAGAGTTATTCAGAGAACTATAGCATAAATAACTAACAAGTTTACCAAACCATCCGTGTAACTCCAAATAACTCTTCATCCTCGTGTCACTTTTAAACAACTAACTAACTCCGGAGGTAGAAGATGCTTCCTCTTCTACGTGGAAATGATCAACACAGGCCTAGAGCGCCCTCTGGTGGTTTAGTGTGAAAATAACATGTGAAATGATATACCGCTAATAATGTGTTAATAATTTCACACATAAGTCGCTCCAGAGTATAAGTCGCAGCCCCGGACAAACTATGAAAAAAACTGCCACTTATAGTCCGGAAAATACGGTACATGTTTTACATTTTTCTTTTAATTCTTTGTCATTTAGACACAAGTATTTTGGCCCCTTTGTGTGATTGACACTCCTCTCGTCGATGGTCATAATGTGTATATTTTCACTTCATCTGGACTCGGTTACTGTGATTAAAAACATCCACAAAGCACTGATTTGACCCTCGATTTGGACGTGTCTGACTTTGGCTCTTGCTTCTGGTCCTGCAGGGGAGTGGTCCTGTTCCACCCAACGAAACTCCACAACAAGTTCGAGGACAGCACAGTCGAGTACTCTGAGGACAAATACACCAGCAACAAGATCAAGAGATTCATCCAGGACAACATGTGAGTACAATTGAAAACCTGCCTCTTGTCACTCAAAGTGAGTCGTAACTAAACCTGAAAAAGATTTATACAAGTTCTGTGCTTTTACTAGGCCTCATCGACGACCTGTGTAAAGTGTGGCCCTTGAACTATATCAATGAGTCAAAGTTCAAGTACAGGCTTACAATTGTATTTCAAATGCATTACTTAAAAGTCAACAAAAACCCGATCATCATATTTAAAGACTTTTTCTGCCCACTTTGGTCGTTTTTGTGAGTATTATTGACTTAAATAAAAAAGGTTAAAGTGATGATATAAATGTTTGCAAAAGCTGCCTTAATTTCAGATAGAAATAAGTTGTATAAATACAAAAACAATATAACAGTAAATTCCGGACTATATGCCGCAGTGTTCAAAGTGTGGGGGAAAAAGTAAGGGCTTATAGTCCGTATATTGTTATATTTAGCCTGATTTTATTACTTTATACCTTTCACTGCTTTATTTTGGCTGGATGGCCCCTCACAACAGCTGCTGTATATCATGTGGCCCCTGAGGACATGTAACTGTCTTATTGCATAATGTCTTTTTAGTTATTTTTCATATTTTACTCCACATGTTTTACCGCCATCATTCCTTTATCGACGTGTTGCTAATAGCATATGTTGTCGATGTGCAGCAGATGTTACAATCTAAACATTTTATAAAATGGTAAAAGTATAGGATTAGTTACGATATTAAAATGTTATCGACATATTTGTCATTATTCTTGTTGTCACTTTCCAGCTTCGGAATCTGCCCCCACATGACGGCGGATAACAAAGACCAGATGAAGGGGAAGGACTTGTTGGTGGCCTACTATGATGTGGATTATGAGCTCAACCCCAAAGGCACCAACTACTGGAGGAACAGGTACAACAAAAGGAACTAAACAAACGTGTCTGTGTCTAACAAATGACCCACAAACTCCTGGTTCCTGGGGTCACTTCTTCATGATGTAACCTGTATCCGTCCGATTCTTCTGCAGGGTGATGAAAGTGGCTAAAGCTTTTCTGGACGAAGGCAAGAAGATGAACTTCGCCGTGGCCAACAGGAACGCTTTCAGCAACGATGTCGCGGAGTTTGGACTCGTCTCCGACAGCGCTGAGCTCCCCCTGGTGGCCATCCGCACCGTCAAGGGAGACAAATACGTCATGCAGGAAGAGTTCAGGTGAGGAAGAGTGGAATCTTACTGGTTTTGATGGTCATGGACACGCTTGGGAATAAATGATGGTGTGTTTTCTGTCGCCAGTCGTGACGGTGTGGCTCTGAAGAACTTCCTGCAGGACTACTTTGAGGGCAAACTGAAGCGCTACCTGAAGTCAGAACCGATCCCCGAAAGCAACGACGGACCTGTCAAGGTGAGCAGATGTGATTGACGAGTGTCGATGCAACAATCGATGCTACGTTTTGATTTTAACATTGTTCTGATAACTGGGGAAGCAGTGATTCACTTATGATATGATTCGATATTGTGATAGATGGTGTGTATATATGTACTGTATATATGATTTAATACGATGTGTTCAGCTCATCATGCAATGAAATTGAATACACTTGCAGAATGTTCGTACAATTTTAAAAGGCACTGAATTCTAGTGACATCCTGTGATAGTTTCACCGTCTTTTGGTTCAGTTTAAAGGGTTGAAAGCCAAAATATGTCCAAACATAGGCTTTGAAAGTTTCTGGAGAGTCGACTGTATCCTCTCGTCCTCAGTCATTGCAAGGATCTCGCCAGGATTTCTCTGCAGCGGAAGAAGTTTTAATAGCGACACGGAAATTTTAAAAATGCTGTGAATATTTACATTTGAATTGTTAATTAGAAAAAAATATCTTATTTTAGATTATACACTTAATTGAATATATTATATATATGAATACAGCTGAGATGTACTTTAGTATGATTTTTAAAGCCAGATAAATGGAGACAGTGCTGTTGAATCTTGATATAGTTTGGTGAAAAAAACAGTTGAATTATTTAAGTAGTTGTAAAAGCAAACCTTGTAAACATCGTGGTCCTCAGGTGGTCGTGGCCGAGAACTTCGACTCCATCGTCAACGACGACAGCAAAGACGCTCTGATCGAGTTCTACGCTCCGTGGTGCGGACACTGCAAGAGCCTGGAGCCCAAATTCAACGAGCTCGGCGAGAAGGCGAGTGGATTCAAACGCTGACTCACTGGATGAGACGTTCATAGATGTTCAGGAGAAGCGTTTACTCACTTATTTTCTCGTCGTTGTTCAACAGCTGGCCAACAGCCCCAACGTGGTCATCGCCAAGATGGACGCCACGGCAAACGACGTTCCAGCTCCCTATGAAGTCAGCGGGTGAGTGAAGATGAACATCACTACAATCATGAAGTGAAAGGATTGGATCACACACGACTTTTTCTTTGTCCCTTTTGTGAATATTTATTGCTGTTATATTTTGGAAACTTGAATGAAAGGTTTATAAATATTGTATTGTTTTTTTTGTTGCTTTTGTCTTTAAGTGACTCCATCATATTTTGCTTGAGGGCCCCTCGCACATAGTATCTAATGTGGCCCATCACTAAAGCTGTTCATCCGGCTTTATTGTGTATTTGTCTCCGTAGAGAAATGAAACATTCAGCTATCTATAGCTAGATTTACTTTGTTTTTGGCTCCCCCTTTGTCGATAAAGTGTAACTGCAACTTTGTGGCACCTCTTGTGATCTTAACTTCTTTGAATGAACATGAAGTTAGTGATTATTTGACAGTTTCTGATAACGAACGTCTCTTCATTCTCCAGCTTCCCCACCATTTACTTCGCTCCAGCCGGAAGCAAGATGAGCCCAAAACGATATGAAGTGAGTGAGAGCCGAGAGTGAAGGTTTGTTTGTTCATCTCCGTTCTGACCCGTCATGTCTGCCTCGTCCTAGGGCGGCCGTGAGGTCAGCGACTTCATCGCCTACTTGAAGAAGGAAGCCTCCACTCCCCTGGTCCTGCAGGAAGAAGCCACGAAGAAGAAGAAGAAGGTGGAGCTATAAAGGCTCGGCAGGAGCTCGACACAGAGGCACACGGACGGTGCCCAAGAACTAAATTATATTCCACTTTTACGACTACGAAATCAAGCCAAGTCCAGGAGCTGTGACTGTGTTGTGCAGGAGAACTGAAGAAGAGGATGAAAAGGAGGATGAAGAGGAGGATGAAGGGCTTGGCCAATAATTTTTTTTTGTATTGTTTCTGACGATATGTGTCTGCGTCTCCTCAACCCAACGCACTTCGGTTTGACGCCTGTTCTTGTTCGGCTTTTTGCTTGGTTTGTGTTCACATGGAGGATCTTTCGCTGTGAGTTTGATTTTGTACATTTGGAAGAATGGAATAAAAAGTGGGATCAAGTTTCCCACGAAACCTAAACTGTCTTCGTTCGTCTGCGGCGGTTTTTGTTGTCGTTTCTAGTGTGTTGTTGTCTATTTTCATTCAACTTTGGTTAATTTAACTGGTTTCATCCAGTTTTTCGCTTTAATAACTTGTATAGCAGTAGAGAATTGTGCTTCTTATAAGATGTATTTCATTTAATAATCTGCTGATTTTTCACCCCTTTTTCACTTTATGATGTACTTTAAATGGGATTTTTCAACATGAAACTTCACATAAAACTTGTACATTTAAACTTTGTAACGATAAACATTCGTAGTTTTCTTTTACAAATATAAATAGGACTCTTTGTATGTTCCGTGTATCGCCAGCAGATGTCGCTAGATCTTAATTTATAAACCACGTCAAAAAGCGACAACGCGCTGTATTTTATATCTATTTTGTGGCGGGAAAAGTACGGTATAGTAAAATATATTTATATTTTAAATACTCAGTTGAGATATTGAGCTACTTGTTGCTCGTAAAAAGAGCAACATGGAGAAAAACAAGCAAAAATATATATGATAAATAAGTACTTGGATAAATATTATAAAGCGGACGAAAGACCTGAAAGAGTCTGTTAGGGACCGTCAATGAATTTTACTCTGACAAACGATAACATAAGAAAATTAATAAAAATTGTTTTGTGCAAAGTACAAACTATGAATAAAAATCAAAAATATGATTTATTGATCTCAAGGTGACTTTGGTTGATTTTATACAAACATCTTGAAGCTATTGAGAAAAAAACCACCAATATTTACAAATACAAATCAATCAAAATCACTTTGAGATCGTAGAACTAAATCATATTCATAATATATTTTATTTTTACTATGCGCCTCTGAAAATAGTAAAAATAAATATATGTAAATATTGTTTTTTCTCAATAGCCTCCAGATGTTTGAATGAAATCTTTTAAAATCATTATGAAATCATAGAATCAAAACTAACTTCACCATGGTTTTATATAAATATATATATATATATATATATTATATAATAATATATATATAATATAAAGGTGGGGCCGCGAAGGCAAAGTTAGGACTTGGCCCTGGAACTCTACTCGACACAGAGCAGCATTGTTGCTGCTCATGTCATTTTTCTCTCCACTGAGCTCGATAAAGCAGATCAAGCTGGTCCCACAGATTAGTGATCAGCTGTTCCAGGCTGGACTGCTTAAGGGTTTTTCTCCCCGAGGGTGTGGAGTCACAACAGATCAACGACCAACTGTAAATACATTTTCTTATACCCTTAGAAGAACAATTGATGGAAGCAGGAAATCCTGACATTGTCTAATAAATGTTTGTTTACGTGAGGAAAATTCTTTAGACGATAATTTATTTTAAATGAATACACTTTTATATTCACACGTGGTTTTATCTTTACAATGGAACGAGTCTATAACGGTCTTAAATACATTGGTTTTCAAATGAAATACAAAAAAATGAACAAATTCTTTGTCATCTATGGAAGTATGTCAGTGAATGTTTGAAGTAAGATTTAAGATTAAAAATAATTGTTTTAATTATTTAATACAAACATATGTCTATTAAAAGATTTAATTACCTTTTAAAATATTTTTTCTATATTAATGATTTGTATTTTTAATTTGTAGAATAAAGAAAACCACAAAATAAATACTGAAATAGACTAGAATAAACCATACAAAATAATTACTTTGAAATGTATCAAATCTAAAAAACAAAATGTTATAAATATAAAACAATAAACATTCAACCAAATTTAGCAGTACATTTTTCCATTAAATCTTTTAAACAAAATCTTTCGTCCACATTTTTTTGTTCATTAAGATATTTATCGTTGCTTAGAAAATGACAGTATGTGAAAAGTAACTCATAAAATGAAATTTGGAGTACCACAAGGCTGAGTACTGAGGCCTTAGTTATTTGTCTACGTTAATGATGAATATAAAGATTTTTCTCTTTATTTTTGTTATTTATAGGTGATGTAATGTTTTCTGAATGAAAAACACAATCACTGGAGACGACAACCCAGGCAAAAATCAACATAAATATATAAAATAACGATTCAACGCAAAGAAATGTCAATATATAAGATTGAGAATAAGCTTGAGATGTTTAAAAATAAGCTAATGGCTAACTTCGGTTCTTAATAAAGCCTGGATTTGAACCGGCAGCTTAGTCTCCCACCGTAACACAGAGCAGTATTGTTGGAGCGACATTTTTACTTTTCAATGAGCTTTACGAAGCCGCTCAGGCTGATTTGGCAGATTAGTGAACACCCGCTGACACACTCCTGCATGTGTGCACGTGAGTGGAATCATAGACAAGTACATGAGAAAAATATACATATAAAAGTTTCTGTCCAAGTTCATAATGTTGGTTATTTATATCCTGGTTCAAAGTTTCATCAAAATCATCATTAAAAATACAACTTCGTCAAAAGTGTTGTTATCTCTGTCAAATCTGTTGTCATGAACAATATTTTCAAGTCAATAAACTCACCTGTAACGTATACTTTACACTTTTTTCATCACAAACTTCTGCCTTTTAAATCAGCCTTTATTTCCCCAACGTCCTCTCGAAAACAATTCCATGGCCGGCCACTAGGTGGCCAGATTGAATGAATCGATGACATTGTAGATCTAAATATAAAGACTCATCGACTCCTTTCATTTGTTTTTCTTTGATTCAAGACGACAGCGATGACGTGCAGTGAATTAAGTTGATATTTTTTCAATCAGGTAAAACATCTTTCTTCTTCTTCTTCTCTTTATTTAATGACGCGCTACTTGCTACACTCGCTAGCTTAGTGTTCGATTAAAATTGTTGTATACGTATACGCCATACTAAAATGAATGCTTAAAGATAATCAAATATAACATTTGAATAATTAGATAACAGGAAGACAAACTAGGAAGTCTCTAAGCTGGGGATCGGTGACACAGGGAACTTGAAAGAACAATTTGGCCGGGAAAAGACGACGTCCCGGACGGGAAATTTGACTAAAAAACTGCGAGCTTCCTACAACTCGGGACCGTTCTGTCCGGGACTGTCAATATGTGAAGTCGCTGGAAGACCTGGGCCTGAGCTTGTATTGTCTTTGACTTGAAACGGTGAATAAAGCGACCCGTACGTACTCTGGATTGTTCATCTTTCTTTACAAATCGAAGTATAAGTCTCAGGACGGAAGTGATGCCGTGTTTGATCCTTTTATTAGCTAGCGGCTAACAGTGCTAGCTGCTGCCAGGGGATAATGTATCGCTCCGTAACACACGTGTTTTGAAGATTAAAACGTCAAACAGTGAGAAATATCAATTCTAATATCAATTTGAGTCATTTTTTGGGAGAAAATACATGTACATTTCTCACCCAAGTCCATCATTCATGTCACGAGGGATGAAATCTTCTTGTAAAACTTTACATTCAAATGTTTTATTGAATTAAAAATCAATAATTGTTACTATTTTATGACATCATTCGGTCAAACTTAACTCTCACAAAATGATAACTAAATATATATATATTTTTCCGTCTTACTTAAAGCGATTCTATGCGATTTTTAGTTGAGCGACACCAGTGGACTAAAGTGTTTAGCGACGGAGACTACATTTCCCATGAGCACTTGCTAAACGTGGCAACCCCACCACAACCAGTAGATATGTATCATGTTCACACCATCAAGAACTTTTACAGTTAAAATAAAAATCACACAAAAACAACTCAAGTCACAGTATACGAGTCATTCAACTAGTTTTAAGTTGATGTGTCATCACTAGTTATTGTAGTACAAAAATATTAAGGTACACAAAACTACCCAGAGCTGCTTTAAAAGTACATTTATATATAATGATTATCAATAAGAATCAGATACAAAAAGCTTGTAATGTAAGTGAAAGTTTTAGGAAATTAATTGAAGAAAATTCTGCTTTAAAATGGATCAGATGTGGTTCATCAGCCACTACAATGGTCACATTTCATTCTGCTCCGAGGAATGTATCAAAGCCTGATCCACTCGGGAAATGTGGTTTAGTAACGTTTGTGACGCCACTGAGCCCGAAGCTACAAATCAGAGGCTCAGCCTGGAGTCGACACAAACCTGCGCCGCGTCCAGCAGCAACTTCTCCTCCAGGTGAGTCGTTCCTGTTCTCCACAGGTGTCACCATATCAGCTTTTCTTATCTAAGAAGGGTTTTCAGCGAACGTTTGATGTTTCCACAGAGAGCAGCAGCTGAAGTGACAGAAGATGGCGGTCGTGGTGAGAATCTTTTGAATTTGTGTCTAAACTTTTTACATCAACACTCCAGTCGCTCAAACTACACAAAAATATCCAAACATTTAGGATTATAGTGACTTAAAATCGGACTTTTTAAAAAAGATTCATATCATTGGAAATCATTTTCCATTTATTTTATTATTATTATTATTATTCATTCATTCATTTTCTACCACTTTATCCCTTATGTTGGTCGCGGGGAGACTGGAGTCTATCCCAGTGTCATAGGGCGAGAGGCAGGGGACACCCTGGACAGGACGCCAGTCTGTCTCAGGACACACAAAGACAGACAACCATTCACACACACACTCATACCTACGGACAATTTCCCTCAAGTTCTCAATCAACCTCTGTATGTTTTTGGACTGTGGGAGGAAACCAGAGTGTCCGGAGTAAACCCACACAACACGGGGAGAACATACTAACTACACACAGAAAGGTCACGAGTTGGCTTGACCTGGAAGTGAACCAACAACCTTCTTGCTGTGAGGAGACTGTGCTAATGCGCATGATGCATTTTAATAATTATATTAAATCATTTCTATATTGATAAATAACTTATTCAAACGTATTTTATAACGTTTTAATTTGGAGCATTTTCAATATAAAAAAAAGAAATTGTTACGAAAAAGACAAAACAAATCCCACTTTTCAATAAACAAATCATTAAATAATTACAAAAAATAAAATTGAATGCAACGGTTCAATAAGAAAATTTGCAAGTATCTCTATTTTAAATTGAACAGTTTAAATATTATGATGGATTCAACATGTTATATATACTTTATTCATATTTTTCTTTTGCCTTTAGATAAATGATCTGATGCGTTTGTGTTTTCTTGTTTACACTATTGTATTATTTAGTGTCTAAACCAGAAGGATGTGTTTCGCCTGCAGTTCATACTAAACTCTGCAGCCAGAATTCTGAGCCGCTCTAGTAGAAGAACTCACATTTCTCCTTCAAACTCTTCACTGGCCGCTCTAGTAGAAGAACTCACATTTCTCCTTCAAACTCTTCACTGGCTGCTCTAGTAGAAGAACTCACATTTCTCCTTCAAACTCTTCACTGGCTGCTCTAGTAGAAGAACTCACATTTCTCCTTCAAACTCTTCACTGGCTGCTCTAGTAGAAGAACTCACATTTCTCCTTCAAACTCTTCACTGGCTGCTCTAGTAGAAGAACTCACATTTCTCCTTCAAACTCTTCACTGGCTGCTCTAGTAGAAGAACTCACATTTCTCCTTCAAACTCTTCACTGGCTGCCAGTTTCTTTCAGGATCATTTTAAAATTCTGGTTCTTACTTTCAGATCTATTCATGGTCAGACCTTCCATCACTGATCTGATCCAGACTTACACCCCAGCTCGGGCTCTGAGGTCTGTGGATCAGAATCTACTGATGGTTCCTGAACTTCCTGAGCTTTTCCTTGATTCTCTGAGACTCTTATGTTGTTATCAGTGTTATCTTGATCTTTTAAAGTATATATTTTATTGATTATTGTTGGATTTTGGTCTGGAAAAGCTCTACAAATATCACTTATTTACTTACTTACTTCTGTAAAAGTGGATTATTTGTGTTTTTCCTGGACCCGTGAGGAAGATAATTCCAACACTGAGGCTCCATTGATTCTAGTTCCTCTGGTGAACCAACACTTAAGTGGATTAAGCAGGTTAACAGAAGCTTTATTGTTGTAACACACTCCAGTCAAGGGTCAGATCCAGTCGTCGATTGATATCAAAGGTTGTTCTTATCCATCTGACCTGGAGTGTCTTCTCAGAGGTTCTTCTTCTCTTGCTGTGAAGAACTCTTGCTCTCAAGGTCAACGTTGAGGGTCGGCAGGAAGAGTCTTAAAGATTAGTGAAGTTGAACCAGGAGGTTGTCGACTGGAGATAAGAGAGTCCAGACCAGGTCTACGGGATGTTGGATTTTATTAAGAAGCCACCAGAAGCTCTTTTTTTGTGATACAACGTCTCGTACAACTCAATCCTCGTGACCTTCAGGCTCCCGTCTTTGACCGGTGCTCTTTGAGAACCATGGTCTGGGATTCGGAGATCATGTTCTTGTTCCTCTGCATCTCAAACATACAGTATGACCTCAGCAGTTAGACATGTTCTTGTCATTCTTGGAGGATCAAACCTTCTCTTCTCTTTGATCGTCTTCCATCAAACAAACTCCTTGTAAGTCTTTTTTATAATTGTTTCTTATTCCCTTCATGGATGATGACATCATCCTCTGAACACTTCAGTGAACAGATGCAGCACGAATGCTCCTCCCATGATGCAACACTAATAGACTCAGGGACTCAACCGTTTTCTAATGGAAAAATCCAAGAAAGAAGTGATTTATTTGAGTTTATTTGAGTGTACACTTATATTAACGTACTAACAAATACACGACTCGTTCTTCTGCGTGACGATGACAGAGTGGAACCTACCGCATGGTGTCGGAGGAGGAGCAGGCTCTCAGGGCCAAGCTGGAGCGACTCACGGTCAAGGACCACGGACCCGTGTTCGGCGCCTGTGCCAGCCTGCCGGAGCACACCCTGCAGAAGGTACTGACCCGAGATCTGAGGGGTTAGCGTTGATGCTAACATGCTAACACCATGTTGAGTTTATTCACTGTAACAAATATAAAGTTTATATTACACATAAACTACAAACACAAGATGGCTTGTACTACAAAGTAATACGTGGTTAAGAGAGAATAATGTTTCTTTTGAATTCAATAGAGTTCGATTTTCTAATTTCAATAATAAAAAAATAACTTGATTTAAAAATATATATTTTTTAAAGCCTTTATTTATTTCTTGAATAATTTTATTCCATCATTTATATTTGAAAGGTTGAATTTGATTCTGTGGAATAATCAATAAATTTTTTTATTGAAACTGAATTGATTTTTTTGAATAATTCAATTTAAAACAAAACTGAATAATGAGTTTATAATATTCTAATTTCAGTAACTCATTTAATTTTTTTTTTTTTTTAATTATTTAAATTCAATATAAAGATTCATAATATAATGTATATTAACATTTTTATAATATAATATATATATACATATAAATATATATATTTAAATTGAAAACTAAGTAAATAATATTAGTAGAAAGTAGCTACTAGAATGCATCTTATTTATTAGTAATTATTATATTATTATATAATATATAATGATATATATAATATATATAATATATAATTATTATAAGTATATATTAATAATTATATTAGATTTAAGAACATTTTATTTATTAAAAACATATATTTTAATATTTTAATATTTTTTATATTTATATAAATTCATAACTGGATAAATAATGGCAGTTGTTATTCAAGTATGAACAGTTTTCTAATACTTCAGTACACTGTCTCTCATCACTAAATAAACAATGAATGGTAACATCGACTGCTTCTCAGGCGAAGGACGAGCTGAGCGAGACGGAGGAGAAGAAGGTGTCGGCGGTGAAGGAGCTGCGAGGAATCATCAAAGATAAAGCAGCTGCAGGCGACGACCTCGCCAAGGGCGTCGAAGACACGTTTGGACCAAAACCTGACAGTTTACTGGTCCGTTTCATCCGGGCCCGGAAGTATGACGTCCCCAGAGCCTTCGAGCTGATGAAGGGTACGACACACACCTGAGGGCTTTTATTGTGTTGTCTCTGGGTCAAGGTGACCCGGAGGACTGAAAACAAATGTGTTTGTGGTATCCCTTGTGTTGTTGTGGTTATAAATTAGTATTTTGTGGCTTTTAAATTAGTATTTTGTAGCTATGAATGAATATTTTGAATTATTTAATTGTGAATATCAAAATCTATGTCCACCTACTGCTTCATTTGTCCACCTGTTGCTTCATTTGTCCACCTGTTGCTTAATTGTCCACCTGCTGCTTCATTTGTCCACCCGTTGCTTAATTTGTCCACCTGTTGCTTAATTTGTCCACCCGTTGCTTCATTTGTCCACCCGTTGCTTAATTTGTCCACCTGTTGCTTCATTTGTCCACTTGTTGCTTAATTTGTCCACCTGTTGCTTCATTTGTCCACCTGTTGCTTCATTTGTCCACCTGTTGCTTCATTTGTCCACTTGTTGCTTCATTTGTCCACCTGTTGCTTCATTTGTCCACCTTCTGCTTCATTTGTTCACCTGTTGCTTCATTTGTCCACCTTCTGCTTCATTTGTCCACCTGCTGCTTAATTTTTTCCACCTGTTGCTTTAATTGTCCACCTGTTGCTTCATTTGTCCACCTTCTGCTTCATTTGTCTACCAGTTGCTTCATTTGTCCACCTTCTGCTTCATTTGTCCACCTGTTGCTTCATTTGTCCACCCGTTGCTTAATTTGTCCACCCGTTGCTTCATTTGTCCACCCGTTGCTTAATTTGTCCACCTGTTGCTTCATTTGTCCACCTTCTGCTTCATTTGTCCACCTGTTGCTTCATTTGTCCACCTGTTGCTTAATTTGTCCACCTGTTGCTTCATTTGTCCACCTGTTGCTTCATTTGTCCACCTGCTGCTTATTTTGTCCACCTGTTGCTTTAATTGTCCACCCGTTGCTTCATTTGTCCACTTGTTGCTTCATTTGTCCACCTGTTGCTTCATTTGTCCACCTTCTGCTTCATTTGTCCACCTGCTGCTTATTTTGTCCACCTGTTGCTTTAATTGTCCACCCGTTGCTTCATTTGTCCACCTGTTGCTTCATTTGTCCACCAGTTGCTTCATTTGTCCACCCGTTGCTTCATTTGTCCACCTGCTGCTTCATTTGTCCACTTGTTGCTTCATTTGTCCACCTGTTACTTCATTTGTCCACCTGTTGCTTCATTTGTCCACCCGTTGCTTCATTTGTCCACCTGTTGCTTCATTTGTCCACCAGTTGCTTCATTTGTCCACCCGTTGCTTCATTTGTCCACCTGCTGCTTCATTTGTCCACTTGTTGCTTCATTTGTCCACCTGTTGCTTCATTTGTCCACCTGTTGCTTCATTTGTCCACCCGTTGCTTCATTTGTCCACTTGTTGCTTCATTTGTCCACCCGTTGCTTCATTTGTCCACCTGTTGCTTCATTTGTCCACCCGTTGCTTCATTTGTCCACCTGCTGCTTCATTTGTCCACCCGTTGCTTCATTTGTCCACCTGTTGCTTCATTTGTCAACCAGTTGCTTCATTTGTCCACCTGTTGCTTCATTTGTCCACCCGTTGCTTCATTTGTCCACCAGTTGCTTCATTTGTCCACCTTCTGCTTCATTTGTCCACCTGCTGCTTATTTTGTCCACCTGTTGCTTTAATTGTCCACCCGTTGCTTCATTTGTCTACCAGTTGCTTCATTTGTCCACCTGCTGCTTATTTTGTCCACCTGTTGCTTTAATTGTCCACCCGTTGCTTCATTTGTCCACCTGTTGCTTCATTTGTCCACCTTCTGCTTCATTTGTCCACCTGTTGCTTTAATTGTCCACCCGTTGCTTCATTTGTCCACCTGTTGCTTCATTTGTCCACCTGTTGCTTCATTTGTCCACCTTCTGCTTCATTTGTCCACCTGTTGCTTTAATTGTCCACCCGTTGCTTCATTTGTCCACCTGTTGCTTCATTTGTCCACCTGTTGCTTCATTTGTCCACCTTCTGCTTCATTTGTCCACCTGTTGCTTTAATTGTCCACCCGTTGCTTCATTTGTCCACCTGTTGCTTCATTTGTCCACCTTCTGCTTCATTTGTCCACCTGTTGCTTTAATTGTCCACCCGTTGCTTCATTTGTCCACCTGTTGCTTCATTTGTCCACCTTCTGCTTCATTTGTCCACCTGTTGCTTTAATTGTCCACCCGTTGCTTCATTTGTCCACCTGTTGCTTCATTTGTCCACCTGTTGCTTCATTTGTCCACCTTCTGCTTCATTTGTCCACCTGTTGCTTTAATTGTCCACCCGTTGCTTCATTTGTCCACCAGGTTACGTCCGCTTCAGGAAGGAGTACCCGGAGCTGTTTGAGAACCTGACCCCCGAGGCGGTGCGCAGTACCATCGAGGCGGGGTACCCCGGGATCCTACCCAGCCGGGACAAGTACGGACGTGTGGTCCTGCTCTTCAACATCGAGAACTGGGACTACGAGGAGATCACGTTCGACGAGGTTCGGCGTCACTAACCCGGCGTGAGTCGGCGAAGCTTCATGTCCATGTGTTCAGATCCTGAGGGCCTACTGCGTGATCCTGGAGAAGCTGCTGGAGAACGAGGAGACCCAGATCAACGGCTTCTGCATCATCGAGAACTTCAAGGGCTTCACCATGCAGCAGGCGTCCGGCATCAAGCCCACCGAGCTGAAGAAGATGGTGGACATGCTGCAGGTGCGGATCCACGGCTCGGACCCTCGAACCCTCGAACCCGTGTCTCCGACCTCTGACCCGGTCTCTGTCTGCAGGACTCGTTCCCTGCTCGCTTCAAGGCCGTGCACTTCATCCACCAGCCCTGGTACTTCACCACCACCTACAACGTCGTCAAACCTCTCATGAAGGGCAAACTTCTGGAGAGAGTGAGTCACTTACACCCTCAAGTAGACTGAAGAGCCACATGGAGATTTATAACTATTGTTTCTGACTCGGTAAAGTTATTATTAAGTTTTCTTGTCCGTCAAAATTTTAAAAAAGGTCATGGAATTAAAAAAGGATTAATGTTTAGATAATGACATGTTAAAACACAACAAGGTCATTTGTTTTTTTTATTACAATGTCATGGAACGATTCTTTGGAGCCTCAAACATGACGTGGTAAAAAAAACAAACTGAAAATTGTGACCACGAAAGATTATAGTTGTGACTATGTATTAGTACTACATTACCTCGATTAAGTACTTTGTGGCCACAAATTAGTATCTCTTGGGTACAAATTAGTATTTTGTAGCCACAAATTAATATTTTATGGCTGTGAATGAGTATTTTATGGCTATGGATGAGTATTTTGTGGCTATAAATGAGTATTTTATGGCTATGAATGAGTATTTTGTGGCTATGAATGAGTATTTTATGGCAATGAATGAGTATTTTGTGGCTATTAATGAGTATTTTGTGGCTATAAATTAGTATTTTATGGCAATGAATGAGTATTTTGTGGCTGTGAATGAGTATTTTGTGGCTATAAATTCTCATTTTGTGGCTATAAATTAGTATTTTATGGCTATGAATGAGTATTTTATGGCTATGAATGAGCATTTTGTGGCTATAAATTAGTATTTTATGGCTATGAATGAGTATTTTATGGCTATGAATGAGCATTTTGTGGCTATGAATAAGTATTTTATGGCTATGAATGAGCATTTTGTCGCTGTGAATGAGTATTTTGTGGCTATAAATTAGTATTTTATGGCTATGAATGAGTATTTTGTGGCTATGAATGAGTATTTTATGGCAATGAATGAGTATTTTGTGGCTATTAATGAGTATTTTGTGGCTATGAATAAGTATTTTACGGCAATGAATGAGTATTTTGTGGCTGTGAATGAGTATTTTGTGGCTATAAATTAGTATTTTATGGCTATGAATGAGTATTTTGTGGCTATGAATGAGTATTTTATGGCAATGAATGAGTATTTTGTGGCAATGAATGAGTATTTTGTGGCTATCAATTAGTATTTTACGGCAATGAATGAGTATTTTGTGGCTATAAATGAGTGTTTTGTGGCTATTAATGAGTATTTTGTGGCTTTAAATTAGTATTTTATGGCAATGAATGAGTATTTTGTGGCTATTAATGAGTATTTTGTGGCTATAAATGAGTGTCTTGTGGCTATCAATTAGTATTTTACGGCAATGAATGAGTATTTTGTGGCTATTAATGAGTATTTTGTGGCTATAAATGAGTGTTTTGTGGCTATTAATGAGTATTTTGTGGCTTTAAATTAGTATTTTATGGCAATGAATGAGTATTTTGTGGCTATTAATGAGTATTTTGTGGCTATCAATGAGTATTTTGTGGCTATCAATTAGTATTCTATGGCAATGAATGAGTATTTTGTGGCTATCAATGAGTATTTTGTGGCTATCAATTAGTATTTTATGGCAATGAATGAGTATTTTGTGGCTATGTTAAATGCTAATTGTTCTTATATTTAACTCTTGTATGATTTGATCAGCACATGATTGTTGTATTTGTTCATTTATGTGAAAAACTGGAGCAGATTATCTCTATAAACAAACTAACAAATGTGTCTTAATCCAGGTCAGCTGGCAAAAATGTTTGTTTTCAGAAACTTTTTTACATAATACGCTGGACCACAATATTATAGTCAAAGGGCCACATGGGGCCCTCGGGCCGCATTTTTCTCAAAATAGAATCAATGAATAAACAATGAAATACTGTGACTCCAGCTGTGTTATAGTCATCGTTACACCTGGTTGTAGCTTCTAGGTCAACATGAAAAATGTGTGTTTTGTCTTCTCAGGTGTTTGTTCACGGAGACGAACTGGAAAACTACTACAAAGAGTTCGACGCCGACATTCTTCCTGCCGAGTTCGATGGAAAGTCTCCGAACTACGATGGAAAAGCTACTGCAGCGAAGCTGTTTGATTAAAATGCTGTCGCGAGTGGAAACTGAGATTATCAAAGATTAGTGAACTTGTGAAATGAAGACATTTGCTGCTGATCCCTGTTGTAAGAATAAAATATTGTTATGAACAAGTCGACTGAGTTTTTAATAAAAGTTAAGATGATGTCATTAAAGTACTCGACACTAACCTAAAGAGCAAACCATAAAAAAATAAGAAGTGAAAAAGGTTGTTTGAGTACTAGGTATTGCATTTGCAATTGCAAAAATAAAAATAAAATAAAAATCGTTTTTTTCAAGGCAATTTATTACTTGTTTATTTTTATTGATCCACTTTTTCCTTTTGCTTCTAATGTAAATGAAAAATTTAACATCAAAATAAGCATCTTAAAAAATAAAAACAATGTATTTTATTAATAATTACACATAAATCATCTGAGTTATGATCATAATCTCAGGTTCTACATGCCTTCGAGTATAAACCAATAGCGAAGCGGTTAGAAGGCGAGCACCAAATGAAGTAGAACCCTGCATGATATGTTAAGCTAAGATAAGATACTCCTTTATTAACGAAGATATTTGAGGTGTTGACGTAGCTAAGTTCAGAGTAGAAAAGAAAAAAATAAAGATATTAAACAAACATACATGTTAAATTAAATGTCTCACAAATTATAAATAACAACGATTAATAAATAAAAAATGTAAAGTAAAAATAATAACAATGAATTGATAAATATTTATTTTTTCCCACATTTAAAGTTTTCATAACAAGATTTAACACGGATACACATTATATTATTAAGACATTCAGCAGACATAATACAAAAGCCATAATAAATAAAAATAATAATACAAATAATACTAAGAATTGGATAATAAAAACACCAAATAATAGACATAAAAGAAAGAAAAGTAAATAAAATTATGATAAATATTTCAACAACACTAGTACAAAACGACGTATGTTAATTACTAATAATAATACTTGTTTAATAGTATTAGTGTAAAATAATCATAATAAATCATAATAAAAATGGAACAATAAAACTGATTTATAATACTAATATAATTCGTGATTGAACAATACTGTATTTAATAATCACATGTTGCATTTAGGACTCATTTTATATAGAAATGTATTATTTATGTAATACATATCTACACCACTTAGTGGCGCTGCTTCTTTATACTATTTATACATTTCCCAAATGACGCCTAAAAAACTCCGGATTTCCAACGAATACTCATGTATTATGTGTTTAAATCTTAAAATATCTACATAAATAAATAAAAAAGATCGTGTCGTGGAGAAGATTTTAAAATGGAAACGAGCTTCATCTGTCGGTACCGGCTCCTGATTGGCTGAGCCAGTTGCCGCTGTTGTCGCTCAGTCTTCAACCGAGAGTCTCTCGTGGCGGACGCGGATCCTCCTCGAGACACAACAACAACAACAACAACAACAACAACACAACTTCACGCCAGCCATGTGGCTGAAGCTGCTTTTCCTCTGCGCGGGTTCGACGCTCGTCACAGGTCAGTTCTGGAAACATGGCCAAGACTCGTTCACTGGCGCAAGAATTCTTGACTATTGTGGTTTTATTTCGACTCTTAATGTCTCGTAGATCCTTCAACAAGGTCTTATTTCAAAGCAAGTGTCTCTAAACATGTGTCATTTGTTGTTTTTAAATCTGTGTCGCTCAGTGACCCGAGGGTTCGTTGACCTCTGACGAGAAGATGGTTTTATTCAGTTCGTTCCGGTGAGAGATTCTCTGCCTCTGGCGCTTGTTTTTGTTCGCGTGCATCGAGCACAAAAGCCGCACGTGTCCTGGTTCTCTCTTCGACTTTCGACATTGTAACAGCGACGTGATAAATGTGTCACCAGCGTCATCACACTGCGACATGAAACAATGATTTGTAGTTCTTTTCAGAACTCAGCGTGTGTTTAAGAAGAGGTCTGCCCTTGCATGATGTTGTTTATTGTATTTTATGTTCCTGTGGGACCAGGACCGTTGAGACTAGGTGTGGTCCCTCAGATCATGGCTCCGGATCAGTCACAGAACCACCCACGCAACTGCCAAGTGGATCCACCTCTGCCAGAGACTTCTTTCCACTGACACTCTTTTTTAGCTTCAGACTCATTTATGACTCAACTCTCTTGACTCACAAGTTTCTAATGTTGAATCTTTCTCTCCAAGATGCAGTCGCTCGTCATGACCATGTTTTACACTTTACTTTAGAAAGTTGCTCTGAAATCTGGGCGAAGGAGAGGTTATGAGAGTCTATTATGACATAATAATGGCTTCACTCCTCCTCCTGCAGAGTCAAGTACTGGACAATAATACACATATACTGTATACTTGTTACTACACTATCACAACACCAGAGTCAAGTACTCGACAATACTACACATATATACTTGGTACTACACTATCACAACACCAGAGTCAAGTACTGGACAATACTACACATATATACTTGTTACTACACTATCACAACACCAGAGTCAAGTACTGGACAATACTACACATATATACTTGTTACTACACTATCACAACACCAGAGTCAAGTACTGGACAATAGTACACATATATCCTTGTTACTACACTATCACAACACCAGAGTCAAGTACTGGACAATACTACACATATATACTTGTTACTACACTATCACAACACCAGAGTCAAGTACTGGACAATACTACACATATATACTTGTTACTACACTATCACAACACCAGAGTCAAGTACTGGACAATAGTACACATATATCCTTGTTACTACACTATCACAACACCAGAGTCAAGTACTGGACAATACTACACATATATACTTGTTACTACACTATCACAACACCAGAGTCAAGTACTGGACAATACTACACATATATACTTGTTACTACACTATCACAACACAAGAGTCAAGTACTGGACAATACTACACATATATACTTGTTACTACACTATCACAACACCAGAGTCAAGTACTGAACAATACTACACATATATACTTGTTACTACACTATCACAACACCAGAGTCAAGTACTGGACAATACTACACATATATACTTGTTACTACACTATCACAACACCAGAGTCAAGTACTGGACAATACTACACATATATCCTTGTTACTACACTATCACAACACCAGAGTCAAGTACTGGACAATACTACACATATATACTTGTTACTACACTATCACAACACCAGAGTCAAGTACTGGACAATACTACACATATATACTTGTTACTACACTATCACAACACAAGAGTCAAGTACTGGACAATACTACACATATATACTTGTTACTACACTATCACAACACAAGAGTCAAGTACTGGACAATACTACACATATATACTTGTTACTACACTATCACAACACAAGAGTCAAGTACTGGACAATACTACACATATATACTTGTTACTACACTATCACAACACCAGAGTCAAGTACTGGACAATACTACACATATATACTTGTTACTACACTATCACAACACCAGAGTCAAGTACTGGACAATACTACACATATATACTTGTTACTACACTATCATTGCATCATCACATCCTTTGTTTATTCTGTTGTAAACACACTCCCGTCACGCTGTAAACAAAGAGGCTCACTTGCTTCTGAGTCATCTTTGAGAGATATATGTGTCATTCTGTATTGAGGTCACAGTTTATCTTCTCCCAGCATCTCCACAGACGACGGTGAAACTGCTGTTGTTGAGGAGTTTGGTGGCAGTTGTTCTCCTGCGAGTGTGAAACTGATTTGACGCTGGTGTGTGACGTAAGTGTGTATTTATAGATACTTCTCACTTCTGTCAGGAACCAGCTGTTCTAGCAGATACTTCACCTGCAGCTGGAGTCCTGCTGAGAAGAGACTGAGGGTTTATTGACTCTCAGTTGATGTGTCGACAGATGCAGGCTTTATGTTAACGACTGTTATTGTTATCGTTTAAAAGTGGCTTTGATTCGCTTTCTGGGTCCCAGGAGTGTGTCGTGCAAGTGTGTGTATTGGCAAGAGTCTGGTGATATGATACGTATCAATACAATAACAAGTATATATGTGTAGTATTGTCCAGTACTTGACCCTGGTGTTGTGATAGTGTAGTAACGAGTACATATGTGTAGTATTGTCGAGTACTTGACTCTGGTGTTGTGATAGTGTAGTAACAATTATATATGTGTAGTATTGTCGAGTACTTGACTCTGGTGTTGTGATAGTGTAGTAACAATTATATATGTGTAGTATTGTCGAGTACTTGACTCTGGTGTTGTGATAGTGTAGTAACAAGTATATATGTGTAGTATTGTCCAGTACTTGACTCTGTTGTTGTGATAGTGTAGTAACAATTATATATATGTAGTATTGTCCAATACTTGACTCTGGTGTTGTGATAGTGTAGTGACAAGTATATATGTGTAGTATTGTCCAATACTTGACTCTGGTGTTGTGATAGTGTAGTAACAAGTATATATGTGTAGTATTGTCGAGTACTTGACTCTGGTGTTGTGATAGTTTAGTCACAAGTATATATGTGTAGTATTGTCGAGTACTTGACTCTGGTGTTGTGATAGTGTAGTAACAAGTATATATGTGTAGTATTGTCGAGTACTTGACTCTGGTGTTGTGATAGTGTAGTAACAAGTATATATGTGTAGTATTGTCCAGTACTTGACTCTGGTGTTGTGATAGTGTAGTAACAAGGATATATGTGTAGTATTGTCCAGTACTTGACTCTGGTGTTGTGATAGTGTAGTAACAAGTATATATGTGTAGTATTGTCCAGTACTTGACTCTGGTGTTGTGATAGTGTAGTAACAAGGATATATGTGTAGTATTGTCCAGTACTTGACTCTGGTGTTGTGATAGTGTAGTAACAAGTATATATGTGTAGTATTGTCCAGTACTTGACTCTGGTGTTGTGATAGTGTAGTAACAAGTATATATGTGTAGTATTGTCCAGTACTTGACTCTGGTGTTGTGATAGTGTAGTAACAAGTATATATGTGTAGTATTGTCCAGTACTTGACTCTGGTGTTGTGATAGTGTAGTAACAAGTATATATGTGTAGTATTGTCCAGTACTTGACTCTGGTGTTGTGATAGTGTAGTAACAAGTATATATGTGTAGTATTGTCCAGTACTTGACTCTGGTGTTGTGATAGTGTAGTAACAAGTATATATGTGTAGTATTGTCGAGTACTTGACTCTGGTGTTGTGATAGTGTAGTAACAAGTATATATGTGTAGTATTGTCCAGTACTTGAATCTGGTGTTGTGATAGTGTAGTAACAAGTATATATGTGTAGTATTGTCGAGTACTTGACTCTGGTGTTGTGATAGTGTAGTAACAAGTATATATGTGTAGTATTGTCGAGTACTTGACTCTGGTGTTGTGATAGTGTAGTAACAAGTATATATGTGTAGTATTGTCCAGTACTTGACTCTGGTGTTGTGATAGTGTAGTAACAAGTATATATGTGTAGTATTGTCCAGTACTTGACTCTGGTGTTGTGATAGTGTAGTAACAAGTATATATGTGTAGTATTGTCGAGTACTTGACTCTGGTGTTGTGATAGTGTAGTAACAAGTATATATGTGTAGTATTGTCCAGTACTTGACTCTGGTGTTGTAGTATTTACAGATTTGTTTTCAAACCAAAATATTTCCAAACATCAGCTTTAAAAGCTGCTGGACTCACTGTATCCTCTCGTCCTCAGTCATCTATTGTCCGGAAGTTTAATTGCAATATGAAAAAGAACAAAAGGCAGTGAATATTTGCATGTTAATTGTGATTAAAATTGGATACAGTGCTGTTGAATATCGATACATTAACATGAAAAAAGCAACATGTTTAAGTGTAATGATATAATAAGTGTGTATGTATATACTTTATATGTTTTCTCATTATTCAGGTGATTTCTGTGAGGTCAACGTCTGCAAAAATGGTGGAACTTGTGCGACCGGAGCTGGAGTTCCCTTCGTCTGCATCTGCGCCGACGGCTTCGCCGGAGAAACATGCGGCGAGACAGAGCAGGGTGAGAACCTGACGCCTCTTCTGACCCCTGACCCCTGACCCCTGACCCTTGATGTTCATGTTGACCAGGACCCTGCAACCCCAACCCCTGCCAGAACGACGCCGTCTGCGAGCTGACGGGTCAGACCCGGCGAGGCGACGTCTTCAGCGAGTACGTGTGTCGCTGTCAGCCCGGCTTCGGTGGCGTCCACTGCCAGGACAGTGAGTCTTATCACATGATGCCGACCTTGAGCTGAGACCAGTCGCCTCCGTCTCAAGGTCGTTCTGTTCCGGAATGTACTGAGTCGACCTGAAGTAGAAGCTGAGCTCATGATCGGACGGGTCCGGTTGTTCAAAGATCGGATTAAATCTCTTGGTGTGTCTCAAATACCGCACTAAATATTTTGAAAATCCAATCTTTGAAAATGTACTACTATCTTATGCTGTGTATCAAACCTCATACTTCTCTTAGTGCACTGGTTAGTATCATCAGGATAGTGTACGTACTAACTAGTAACTAATCCTCCACAGATAGTATGTCTCAAACATACTTCTCTTAGTATACTAGAAGTTAGTATCATCAGGATAGTGTACGTACTAACTAGTAACTAATCCTCCACAGATAGTATGTCTCAAATCACATACTTCTCTTAGTATACTAGAAGTTAGTATCATCAGGATAGTGTACATACTAACTAGTAACTAATCCTCCACAGATAGTATGTCTCAAACATACTTCTCTTAGTATACTATTAGTTAGTATCATCAGGATAGTGTACGTACTAACTAGTAACTAATCCTCCACAGATAGTATGTCTCAAACATACTTCTCTTAGTATACTAGAAGTTAGTATCATCAGGATAGTGTACGTACTAACTAGTAACTAATCCTCCACAGATAGTATGTCTCAAATCAAACTCTGCTGCTACGCATTTATATATATATATTATATAAATTGCACTCTTTATTTGTGATGAATTAGATTCGTGGGACCAAATAACGATTAAAAATATATATATATATATATATATAACATCAAAATAAAATAAACCCCAGAGTTGAGTAACAAACTAAAATCATATATTCAGTACTTACTTTTATTACTGTATATTAATAATAATAATAATAATAATAATAATAATAATGGTAATAATAATAATAATATTAACAATAATAATAATAATAATAATAATAATAATAATAATAATAATAATAATAATAATAATGGTAATAATCATCAGACATAAACTTTTCAAAGATAATTAAAAGAAAAAGTCCAACACTTTGAATGTCTGTCATTTGTAATAGAAGTAATAAAATAAAATAAAATAAAAGTAATAATTCAAATTACCTTCTGTAATATCAGCAAACACAGACGTCGGGTGATAAAACTAATCCTGTGTGAATACAAATGTGTTTGTAGTTGTGAATGCTGCATATATATCACTGTAACACACTTCTAGACACTCGCCGTTGTGTTAATATTTACTTCTAATGTTTTATTTTGAAGGGGTTGAAAGGAAGTAGATCCAGTTCGTTGTTGTTCGTCACATGACTAAAGTAAAGAAGACGTGTGCGCTGCACAGATACAAACTAAGTTGTCGTTGTTTCCCTCAGGAATACACTCGGTTACACTACTGTGTCTCTTCTGTAAGAATAATGTTGGGGCACATTTATGTGCAGCTCTCGCTGTTGAGCGTCTGCACAAGTTGAGAAACGAAAGAAAATAAAAGGTTGTTCACTTTATCTTCTCTAAACAAAGAACGCTTGGTTACACTAACTTTCTCTTCTCCCCGGGTAACACTAATCTCGTGCCAATAGGGCTTTAGATTAAGTTTGTCAAACTCAAAGACACAAGAGGCAAATTTCAACCAAATTTCCATGTGTTTTTTCTCCATCAACCCCTTAAAATCTTTAACCTAAAATAGCCGCGACCTTGAGTTTCACACGTGTGAAAATCTCAAGTTCTTTCTTAAGATACAAACCTAAAAAAACATCCAGTGTGTTGTGACGATATTTCTTATCCAACAGTTTCAATCGGCATCAGATCCGTGACTTAAGCTCCGACGTCACGTCATCGTTGGATTTACAGAGTTTTCTTCTGCGGTTTAATCCCTGAATCACTTCTTCAAAGCAGATAATCTTCTGACAGAACCTCCACTTTCTGTCGCTTCCCTTCTGTCGCGACTCTACAGGAAGAGATTAAAGTAGCAAAGAACACCAGGAGAAGAAAACTGTGGGAAAATGTAACTTGAATGTAAATGATGATAAAGAGTCAAATCTAACGTTAACATTTAGCTTCTTAGTTTAGTTCACAGTTTTCATTCGTCACCAGGAAGTGACACCAGAGAATCACTGTAAGAAAATAAATGTAATGTTTTTATTTATTTATTTTTCCCAAATCATATGTTTTATTTACTAAAATAATTCTATGTCGTGTTGTTTCTTATGACGCCTCTTAAACACAACAGATATATTATGTTGGACAACAAAGTCAAAAAACAAAACTCACTTGTTCACTTGATTCTCTTCTGTTTGTCAATGTTTCAGTATCTTTATGTTTTTGGTTCATGATTATTGATTGTTTTTCAACACAGATCCTTGATTCACATGGAAAAACAAAATTCTTTCTATTTTATCTTCATCTTAACTTAACATATTTTGCTTTAAATGACGAAACAATTGTTAAAAATTCCCCGTAAGGAGTCATAATAAATCTCAATCGTCTTCAAACGTTAATCTTTGCTGCATAAACAGTTGTCGGTCACGTGTGCTACACAACGTGTGTGCTACACAACGTGTGTGCTACACAACGTGTGTGCTACACAACGTGTGCGCTACACAACGTGTGCGCTACACTACGTGTGCGCTACACAACGTGTGCGCTACACTACGTGTGTGCTACACAACGTGTGTGCTACACAACGTGTGTGCTACACTACGTGTGTGCTACACTACGTGTGTGCTACACAACGTGTGTGCTACACTACGTGTGTGCTACACAACGTGTGTGCTACACAACGTGTGTGCTACACTACGTGTGTGCTACACAACGTGTGTGCTACACAACGTGTGTGCTACACTACGTGTGTGCTACACAACGTGTGTGCTACACTACGTGTGTGCTACACAACGTGTGTGCTACACAACGTGTGTGCTACACAACGTGTGTGCTACACTACGTGTGTGCTACACAATGTGTGTGCTACACTACGTGTGTGCTACACAACGTGTGTGCTACACAACGTGTGTGCCACACTACGTGTGTGCTACACTACGTGTGTGCTACACAACGTGTGTGCTACACAACGTGTGTGCTACACTACGTGTGTGCTACACAACGTGTGTGCTACACAACGTGTGTGCTACACTACGTGTGTGCTACACAACGTGTGTGCTACACAACGTGTGTGCTACACAACCTGTGTGCTACACTACGTGTGTGCTACACAACGTGTGTGCTACACAAAGTGTGTGCTACACTACGTGTGTGCTACACAACGTGTGTGCTACACAACGTGTGTGCTACACAAAGTGTGTGCTACACAACGTGTGTGCTACACAACGTGTGTGCTACACAACGTGTGTGCTACACTACGTGTGTGCTACACCACGTGTGTGCTACACAACGTGTGTGCTACACCACGTGTGTGCTACACTACGTGTGTGCTACACTACGTGTGTGCTACACTACGTGTGTGCTACACTACGTGTGTGCTACACAACGTGTGTGCTACACAACGTGTGTGCTACACTACATGTGTGCTACACTATGTGTGTGCTACACTATGTGTGTGCTACACTACGTGTGTGCTACACTACGTGTGTGCTACACAACGTGTGTGCTACACTATGTGTGTGCTACACAACGTGTGTGCTACACAACGTGTGTGCTACACTACGTGTGTGCTACACAACGTGTGTGCTACACTACGTGTGTGCTACACTACGTGTGTGCTACACAACGTGTGTGCTACACTACGTGTGTGCTACACTACGTGTGTGCTACACAACGTGTGTGCTACACAACGTGTGTGCTACACTACGTGTGTGCTACACAACGTGTGTGCTACACAACGTGTGTGCTACACTACGTGTGTGCTACACTACGTGTGTGCTACACAACGTGTACACACAGCCAGGACGACACACTCCAGCACCAGAGAGCGAGCAGTGACCAGAGCTTCCACAGGAGGCTATAAATAGCAGCGTCTTCTGAGGTGAAGGATGGAGGCGGAAATTAAATGTTCTTCACGCTCCAGACTCAGGACCTCGTTGACGTCTTGTTGTTGCTCACAGCGGTGATAACAGATCCAGACACTAGTCTTTGTGGAGAGGTTTTCAGGAAGAATTTTATCAGTCATTAGAATATTCAAGAGTTGAATTTAACGTTTCAAATGTTTTTTCGATATATTCTGCAGCCCTACTTTCAATTACAAAGTAGGGCTGCAGGATATATATCGAAAAATATATTGTCACGTGCGATATGCATATCAAAAACATGTGATCATTTATCATTTTTTATTGTATCAATCAAGCATTTCTCAAATATAAACTTCGACCAATCAGTGTCACGTTCTGTAAAGTTGTCAGTTTGTACTTCTATGTCTCGTTGTTGTTTACGTCTCCGTCCGTCTGTGAACTGT
Source organism: Callionymus lyra (assembly GCF_982586985.1). Lineage (NCBI taxonomy): Eukaryota > Metazoa > Chordata > Actinopteri > Syngnathiformes > Callionymidae > Callionymus > Callionymus lyra. The sequence continues at coordinate 26,288,542 of NC_141825.1, read as the reverse complement.
GCGGCGCAGCTTGTTAGGCTCGGTTGCTATGGCGACTTAGCTCAGTATATCCACGGAAGTAATACTAACTTCTGATCTAGTCAAACACTAGTGATCCAGTGAAGTAATACTAACTTCTGATCTAGTCAAACACTAGTGATCCAGTGAAGTAATACTAACTTCTGATCTAGTCAAATACTAGTGATCCAGTGAAGTAATACTAACTTATGATCTAGTCAAACACTAGTGATCCAGTGAAGTAATACTAACTTATGATCTAGTCAAACACTAGTGATCCAGTGAAGTAATACTAACTTATGATCTAGTCAAACACTAGTGATCCAGTGAAGTAATACTAACTTATGATCTAGTCAAACACTAGTGATCCAGTGAAGTAATACTAACTTCTGATCTAGTCAAACACTAGTGATCCAGTGAAGTAATACTAACTTATGATCTAGTCAAACACTAGTGATCCAGTGAAGTAATACTAACTTATGATCTAGTCAAACACTAGTGATCCAGTGAAGTAATACTAACTTATGATCTAGTCAAACACTAGTGATCCAGTGAAGTAATACTAACTTATGATCTAGTCAAACACTAGTGATCCAGTGAAGTAATACTAACTTCTGATCTAGTCAAATACTAGTGATCCAGTGAAGTAATACTAACTTATGATCTAGTCAAACACTAGTGATCCAGTGAAGTAATACTAACTTATGATCTAGTCAAACACTAGTGATCCAGTGAAGTAATACTAACTTATGATCTAGTCAAACACTAGTGATCCAGTGAAGTAATACTAACTTATGATCTAGTCAAACACTAGTGATCCAGTGAAGTAATACTAACTTCTGATCTAGTCAAACACTAGTGATCCAGTGAAGTAATACTAACTTATGATCTAGTCAAACACTAGTGATCCAGTGAAGTAATACTAACTTATGATCTAGTCAAACACTAGTGATCCAGTGAAGTAATACTAACTTATGATCTAGTCAAACACTAGTGATCCAGTCACTCGTCTCTTTCAACCTCCTTTGTTAAAGCAACATATCGTAAGAACTTTTCATCTCGTCTCAGTTGTTTTCTTATAAGATCGTGAACTTCCAAACAAACCTGTCCGTCTTCACCGTATGCTAACGAGCTAAGTTGTTAGCGTCATTTATAAAGTGTTATGTGTGCGTCTTCACCGTATGCTAACGAGCTAAGTTGTTAGCGTCATTTATAAAGTGTTATGTGTGCGTCTTCACCGTATGCTAACGAGCTAAGTTGTTAGCATCATTTATAAAGTGTTATGCCCGCGTCTTCACCGTATGCTAACGAGCTAAGTTGTTAGCGTCATTTATAAAGTGTTATGTGTGCGTCTTCACCGTATGCTAACGAGCTAAGTTGTTAGCGTCATTTCTAAAGTGTTATGTGTGCGTCTTCACCGTATGCTAACAAGCTAAGTTGTTAGCGTCATTTATAAAGTGTTATGTGTGCGTCTTCACCGTATGCTAACGAGGTAAGTTGTTAGCGTCATTTATAAAGTGTTATGAGTGCGTCTTCACCGTATGCTAACGAGCTAAGTTGTTAGCGTCATTTATAAAGTGTTATGTGTGCGTCTTCACCGTATGCTAACAAGCTAAGTTGTTAGCGTCATTTCTAAAGTGTTATGTGTACGTCTTCACCGTATGCTAACGATCTAAGTTGTTAGCGTCATTTATAAAGTGTTATGTGTGCGTCTTCACCGTATGCTAACGAGCTAAGTTGTTAGCGTCATTTATAAAGTGTTATGTGTGCGTGTACAAGGAGGTGGATTTATTATTGATTTGGTGATATCACGACGCGCCGGCGGCTCCTCTCTGATGTCGCTCAGTTTGGCGGGAAACCGATGCAAGTCCGTCGAGACGCTGATACTGACGCTATAAATATCAATAAATATGTGTGGACTTGATGTTGTTTTGGTCACATGATGATCTTCTTCTTCTCTGGACAGACGAGAACGACTGTGCTGGACATCCATGTATGAACGGCGGCTCCTGCCAGGACCTGGACGGGAGCTTCAAGTGTCACTGTCCGTCGCCTTACGTCGGGAAACATTGTCAACTGCGTGAGTCGCACAGAAAAGTTCAGGCTAACGTTACTGTTGTCGTACTTTGATAGTTTATTTTTTTATTTGATTTCTTTCTCTGTCCAGGTTGCATCTCCCTGCTGGGTATGGAGGGAGGAGGCATCGCCGAGTCACAAATCTCCGCCTCCACCGTTCGCTACACTTTCCTGGGGCTCCAGCGCTGGGGCCCCGAGCTGGCCCGGCTCAACAACAAAGGTCTGGTCAACGCCTGGAGTTCTGCGGCTCACGACAAGAACCCGTGGATCCAGGTGTGTGTCGTGTGTGTAGACGACGGAAGTTACAACTTCTCAGACCGTGTTGTGTGTCTCATGATGTGCACACGTTTTAGTGTTTGTTATAGTGACATAGTAGTAAAAAATAGCAACTAAAACGCACAAAAGTCAAGTATTTTTACTTGTTAACACAAACTTATTTACCAACATAAATAAAACTGAACAACAACGAATGAAAAAACACCAACAATACAATAAAAAAGTGTTAAATCAAACAAATAAAAGCTAAAATAAGTAAATGTAGACAACAGTGATGTCATCAAACACATAATATAAACTTAAATAATGGCCTTTTTTCTTCTCAACTTGCAAATGTTAAGAATATTTTTTCTGTGTTTTTATTTGGTAAATTAAGTGATACCATTTTGCGTATAGTTATAAAATATCATATGTTCTTGAACGCACCATTGCAATCCTTAAACGAATCATTTGCGAGTGATTTCATCAATTTTATTTTATTTATTAATTTATTATTTTATTTTATTTATTTTTATTTATTTTGTTTGTTTTAATTTATTTTGTTATTTTTTATTATATTTTATTTTTTGTTTTATTTTATTTTATTTTACTTCATGAATAGTATTTAATTTAATTTAATTTAATTTAATTCGATGTGACTTATGATATGAATATTATTTTATTTTGTTTCGTTTCGTTTCGTTTCGTTTCGTTTCGTTGCGTTTCGTTTCTTTTCTTTTCTTTTCTTTCTTTTCTTTCGTTTCTTTTTGTTTCTTTTCTTTCGTTTTGTTTCGTTTCGTTTCGTTCCGTTCCGTTCTGTTTCGTTTTATTGGACTTAATGAATATTATTTGATTTAATTGTATTCAATTTAAGTGACTTTATGAATAGTATTTATTTTATTTAATGTTATTTTATTTTATTTTATTTTTTTATTTTTTTATTTTATTTTATTTTATTTTATTTTATTTTATTTTATTTTATTTTATTTTATTTTATTTTATTTTATTTTATTATGCCACAACTTTTGTTTCTTAAGACATTCTTATTAGAGCTTGTCCCTGATTCTCTGAGACTCCTGTGTTTGTCTTTTGTGTCTTGATCTTTTTAAGTATATATTTTATTGAGTATTGTTTTTGATTGTTAAAGTTCTTTGTGACCCTCTACAAATAAAAAGGACATACTTACTAATAACTATAACTTTACTTACTTACTTACAACATAGACGATTCAATTTGACCCATAGAAACTTAAAAGACATGTAACATCGTCCATGTATCTGTTGTTATTCTTCTTGTCTTTAATATTTCTTTAACAATCTGTTCCTCAGATCAACATGCAGAGGAAGATGCGCTTCACAGGGATCGTGACCCAAGGAGCGAGTCGTCTCGGCGCCGCTGAGTTCATCAAAGCCTTCAAGGTCGCGTCCAGTCTCGACGGGAAGACCTTCACCATGTACCGGCGAGACGGAGAGAACAAAGATCACGTGAGAAGCTTCTCTTATAAACGCTTGACCAACTCTTGAACCCAAAGACCTTCTTCACGTTAAGATTGAACCGCTCTTGAGATGGTGGATGCTGCCATCAAGCGGCGATGTTACGGTACTGCAGTCACGTTGTCTGATTTGAATCACTGACGTCAGAGAAGAAGCAAAACGATAAAACTAAAAAACTACAGATTTATTTAGTAAAAATAGTCTTAAAATAAACGTTTTAAATAATTATAGATTGTTACATGGTACATAGTTTTAATTAAATCCATTCATATTGTACTTTGACTGAAAAACAAATATGATTTCGTATTTCTTTGACCACACGTTGATCAGAACATTTGAAGTTTGTTAAGATGTTTTTTTTCTCCCCAGGTTTTCGTGGGTAACGTCGACAATGACGGCACGAAGACGAACCTGTTCGATCCTCCCATCATTGCTCAGCACGTCAGGATCATCCTGGTGGTTTGTCGTAAAGCCTGCACTCTGCGCTTCGAGCTGGTGGGCTGTGAACTCAGTGGTAAATACTCTTTATTGTCATGAGTATTCACAAGTATTTGTGGTGAAAATAAGTGTTTTACACGACACGTTTTAAGGTACAGAGTCAGAATATACGATATATAATGATAGTGTAGTAACAAGTATTTGTAGTATTGTCCAGTACTTGACTCTGGTTTTGTGATAGTGTAGTAACAAGTATACAGTATATGTGTAGTATTGTCCAGTACTTGACTCTGGTGGTGTGGTAGTGTAGTAACAAGTATATATGTGTAGTATTGTCCAGTACTTGACTCTGGTGTTGTGATAGTGTAGTAACAAGTATATATGTGTAGTATTGTCCAGTACTTGACTCTGGTGTTGTGATAGTGTAGTAACAAGTATTTATGTGTAGTATTGTGGAGTACTTGACTCTGGTGTTGTGATAGTGTAGTAACAAGTATATATGTGTAGTATTGTGGAGTACTTGACTCTGGTGTTGTGATAGTGTAGTAACAAGTATATATGTGTAGTATTGTGGAGTACTTGACTCTGGTGTTGTGATAGTGTAGTAACAAGTATATATGTGTAGTATTGTCCAGTACTTGACTCTGGTGTTGTGATAGTGTAGTAACAAGTATATATGTGTAGTATTGTCCAGTACTTGACTCTGGTTTTGTGATAGTGTAGTAACAAGTATATATGTGTAGTATTGTGGAGTACTTGACTCTGGTGTTGTGATAGTGTAGTAACAAGTATATATGTGTAGTATTGTGGAGTACTTGACTCTGGTGTTGTGATAGTGTAGTAACAAGTATATATGTGTAGTATTGTCGAGTACTTGGCTCTGGCGTTGTGATACTGTAGTAACAAGTATATATGTGTAGTATTGTCCAGTACTTGACTCTGGTGTTGTAGTATTTACAGACCACATGACTCTTGACGAAGTCGTAACTGCTTTCATTTGTTTTCAGACAAAAATATGTCCAAACATCAGCTTTAAAAGCTGCTGGAGTCACTGTATCCTCTCGTACTCAGTCAAGTTATCCAGCGCGATTTCACTGTTGCTTTGGCTGTGGAGGATGTAATGACTGCAGCTCAGTTAATTGCAAACGAAAAAATGAACAAAAGTGGTGAATATTTGCTTTAATTAAAAAATTATATATATATATATATATATATTTACACAGTATATTTTATATTTTATTTAATGATACACCGTATAAGAACTATGATAAAAACAAAACATGATTTGAAATCCTAAAAAGCTGCTAAAAGACTGATACAATAAAAAATAATGAATAATTTTTAAAAAAGTTTGAAAAATATTGATACAGTGTCCTTGAGGATGTGATAACTGCTGCCCCCGGCGGCCGGAAGTTTAATTTCAAAACAAACATAAACAAACACCCTGAATATTTGCACATTAATTGAAAAAATCTATTAAGATTAAATTGAAAACTGTTTATTTTTTATTCACTATTTAAGTAAGTGTTTGTAGAACGCTTTCTAGACCAGGGTCACAAAGTGCTAAAACAATCAAAATTTTTACTATACTCATATATGGTATTATATTATATACAAGCAAAAATTTAGTTAGTTTTTGTGTTGCAAATGAACTGAGCTGCGGTCACAACGTCCTCCGCAGCCAAAGTAACAGTGAAATCACGCTTAAATCCTGGTGACGACTGAGGACGAGAGGATACCTTGAGTATTATATAAAATATTTTTTATGATGATCCAAAAGAAAGTGAGAAGATCCTCAAAAAAAATGAAAATATAAAATGTTGATAAACGATGCTGTGTATTGAAAAAAGGGGATATTTAAGTGCACGGATATACTCAGTTGTATACTCTGTATTGAAACATAAAAAGTTGTGTTGCCATGTTGTGTAACGTGTTGCTGATGCGACTGTTAATGAGTCACTGTCCTCATTACGCCAGAGTGATTCATCACTTGTTGCTCCACAGGCTCAAACCTTTATTCACTCCTCAGGTTGTTCCGAACCCATGGGCATGAAGTCCAGGCTGGTGTCCGACCGTCAGATCTCGGCCTCCAGCACCTTCTCCACGTGGGGCCTGGAGGCCTTCACCTGGCTCGCCCACTACGCCCGGCTGGACAAGCAGGGCAAGACCAACGCCTGGTCCGCGGCCACTAACAACCGCTCCGAGTGGCTGCAGGTGAGGCTGGATGATGTTGATGTTTATACATTTTATGTTGTTTTCCTCTTAGGAAATAGTGACAGGATGCACTAAATAAGTCAGAAATGAGTCAAATTTATTTCACGAAAAATAAACTTAATTCCTGATAATAGCAACTTTTATTTTTGCAAAAACTCAACTGACAATATTAGTTTTAAGAACAAAATAAAAATAATAACTCATTTGAAAAATAAAGAAATAGATAAAAGTAAAATGAAACCATATTGTGGTGTGTCCCAAATCGCGCACTTATGCACTTACACTTAATATTTTGAGTGCACAAGTGCGTCTACATTGGGCACTGTCTGAAAATACTGGTGCGCAATGAGCACTCAACTGGTGCACTCAAACAGCCCGAAAATCAAGTGTGGATCGATGGTCACTTCCACCCTCAACAACCTCCATCTTAGTGACGTAGATGAAGCTTAACTGAAGCTAAACTGAAGCTTAACTGAAGCTAAACTGAAGCTAAACTGATGCTAAACTGAAGCTAAACTGAAGCTAAACTGAAGCTAAACCGGAGCTAATCTGAAGCTAAACTGAAGCTAAACTGAAGCTAAACTGGAGCTAAACTGACGCTAAACTGAAGCTAAACTGAAGCTAAACTGAAGCTAAACCGGAGCTAATCTGAAGCTTAACTGAAGCTAAACTGAAGCTAAACTGGAGCTAAACTGACGCTAAACTGAAGCTAAACTGAAGCTAAACTGATGCTAAACTGAAGCTAAACTGAAGCTAAACTGAAGCTAAACTAAAGCTAAACTAGGCTAAACTGAAGCTAAACTGATGCTAAACTAGGCTTAACTGAAGCTACGTCACTGACGACGCGTCTACAAGGAAATACTGACTATAATGTCCTGAGAAAACACTAATTTGACCTAAAAAAAACCACAACAACAGTAATAACACAAGGAAACACAACTTAATAACTTGTTTCTATTGGAGAAAAGCGATGTCAAGTGTCAGTGATAGTGTTTCAACGACTGGTGACAATCATCGTTAAATAGTAGTAGAAGAAGAAACTGTCGCATGACCTGTTGACATTTGAGCAGTATGCTAGTAAGTGCACTGTCTTACAGTGTACTGTTAAGCAGTGCAATAGGAGTGTGCACGATTAAAAAACGATTTGAGTCAAAAGCTTCAAAATAAGACACAAAACAACCATCTTGACCCTCATTGAACTCTTGACTTTTGGTCTAACTTCCAAAAAAGACTTGTTTCTCTGAGCCTCTGTGAACCAGTGATTGATGGACTTCTTCTCTTTCTTTCAGGTGGACCTTCTGTCGCCCAAGAAGATCACAGGAATCATCACACAAGGGGCCAAGGATTTCGGAAACGTCCAGTTCGTCTCGGCGTACAAGATCGCCCACAGCGACGACGGACGCTCCTGGACTTTTGTGAGGAACGAAGCCGCGAACACTGACAAGGTAGATCTGACCTGAGGGTTCCCTCTATTCTGCTCATTCAAGAGCCTCACTTTTACAGACAACCTCCTCTCCTCTCAGGCGCCAACTAACCTTCTGACAAAAAATTAAAGCGGCACTTTGTAAATTTTTAGATTTTACTTTTTCTTATTTTGCTTAAAATGTTTGGCATTGTAGCTGCAAGTACTGTAAAGCACACCTGGTACATAACAATACAGCAAATACCTAAGTATTAAATACACATGTTAAATTGCACGACTGGAATCAAATGACTCGCCACTGAGATGTATAAATATGTGTCTCTCGAGTCCTCAATAAGTTAAATCTAAAGCCGACAAATTAAATTCTAAAATCTCGATGTTGAATTCAATCGGAAAATAAAAAAGTTCATCCAAGTTTGCGTTTTGTTGAAGCTACGCAAGCTCACCACTAGGGGCGCCTCTTCTGCTTCAAAAACAAAACTTTGATTTATGTACGATCCGGGGCCTCATGTACGAAGGGTTCATATGTTTATCAATAACGAAAAGATTTAAATGTGACTAAACTATGTAAATGTGGAAAGGTAAGAACAAGGCTGCGATTAATTCCACGTTGACTGGGATGAACAAAAGAAAAGAGCTTTTATTTCATACGTCTGAATATTTTTGTAACTGCACCATTTATAGGATGTGAGTGTACAACAGGGCCGGGTCTAGACAGGCATGTATGAGGGGGCCGCCACACATCTTGAGGGGGCATTGTGCTCCAGCACCTTTTACCATGTCTAATTGACAGTTTAGTTTAAGGGGGCACAACATTTATTTGAGGGGGCCAGGCCCCCTCTTGCCCCTGCCTAGACCCGGCCCTGGCGTACAACATTTTATAGGATTAAATCCATGAACATCTTTGTACACGAGGCTCTTGACTTCTTATCTTAGCATCAGAAACGAAACATTCTTCACGGCAACACTTCAAGGTCAGATACACAATCTAATCTCGGCAGCAGCCAAAGTTCAGTCGTGTCCACGTGTCCAGTCCCGTGATCCTGCTTCACCACGTCCTGCTTCTGCTCGCAGATCTTCCCGGGCAACAGTGAAAACAACGCCCACAAGAAGAACATCTTCGAGCCGCCGTTCTACGCCCGCTACGTGCGGATCCTGCCGTGGGACTGGCACGAGCGCATCACCATGAGGGTGGAGCTGCTGGGCTGCGACGAGTAGAAACCGTCGCCCGGTGAAGGTGGCTTTAGAACAATCTTTCAGCTAGAGGCTACGTTTGAAAGTGTTTGAAAAAGAGAGCTTGAAGTCTTTGATCCTCGTCTCCTGTCGGTCTGCTTTAATCCTCGTGACTCTGATGGTGATATTTATTGACTCGTTCATATGTCAACCGATCATTTCCCGTCACGTATTCATCACAGTCATGAAACAAATCCAACCACCTCCGCTTTTTCTATTTGTAACTGAGGTTGTAGTCGATAGCAACTGTGGCATGATTTAGTGAAATATGTTTTTTTTTCATCTTTGTTTTAGCATTTGTTAGCATGCTACGTTTGGGTCTTTAAATTGTTGAGGTTAAATTGATATTTCCTCAGAAAACCTCATTGAAAACAAACTAAACCAGAGTTTTATTAACCACAGTTGTCAGTATTGATACTTACTTGTATTTAAAATACATTTAAAAAATGTATTTTTGGAACCAAAGTCTAAGATGCTCTCACCGGGTGAGAACGATTGATCGTTGATGAAGCTTCATGAAGCTTCTCCTCAGAGTCCACTAGATGTCGCTCTCTCCTCTATGATCTATTGCTTTGAACAGCTCTTCTACTCAAACCTCATAAATTTTTAGAATGGAGGGCGCCACCTACTGAGCTCAAAAGATATGACACTGTTTCATGAAGCTTCATCAACACATCACTGCGGCACATTATTAAGAGAACATTCTTATCATCTATAGACGTCGGAAAAGTTGAAATTGCAGGATATGCTCGTGTATCTATCGATGGTTGACGCTAGTGAAGGGTTGACGAAGCTTCATGAAGATTCTCATCAGTGTCCACTAGATGTCATCAACACATCACTGCTGTACTGAACATTCTTTACATGTATAGAGACGTTGAAAATACACAATATTTACACTTTTCACTTCATCTATAAATAGTTTGCGGTAGTGATGTGTCGATGAAGCTTCATGAAACGGCGTCTTTATTTCTTAGCGTCCACTAGATGTCACTCTCTAAAATATAATAAAAACAATTCTTTCGAAGCTCCACAACATCGTTGAACTGAGGGCGCCACCTACTGAGCGAAACAGGACACTGCATCATGAAGCTTCATCAACACATCAGTAGTTTTAGCGACGATGTTGTCGTGTGTGGTGTGTGGTGTGTGGTGTGTGGTGTGTCGTGTATAGTGTGTACTCATGTCGTGCATTAGCCTCCGTGAGCATCGTCACATTATTCAACTGTTCTTCTAAGACGACATATCAGCAACAGCTCAGCACTGGTCCGTCAAACACGAGGTGGTTTGAGTTCACGGTCTCGGGTCTCGTCCAGGTATTGAAGTGAGAAAAGCTTGTTTGCACAGATTATCAAGACGTCACTCAATAATCTCTGGGAATCTTCTGCACTTGTAGAGTTAATTCTGAACAGATGCTCATAAGGTTTGATAGCTTTAGACGACTTTTTATGTTTTTGCTAAGACAAAAAAAAGAAAAAAATTGGTGAAATGATTTACTATTTTTGTTTTTTAATGTTTTTTAACCAGTCAAGTGTCTTTATAATGTTTGTTTATGTCGCATGTTACTCACAGTGTTAAGTTTCCCTTGATTCTGCCTTTCCATTTTCAAATGTAAAATAAAAAAATATGACTTCTTTGGTGGTTTTTTTCTGTATCGTAACTGCTTTCATTTGTTTTGAAACCACAATATGTGCAAACATCAGCTTTAAAGGCTGCTGGAGTCACTGTATCCTCTCGTCCTCAGTCATTGTTTGGATCTCGAAGGATTTTACAAGGATGTAATGACTGCCATCTGGTGGTCGGAAGTTTAATTGCAGCAAAAAAATAAACAAACAAACATACTAATACTTGTATATTAATAGTATTTTAAATGCTTTTTTTTAATTCATATTTTATTTATACTAAATTACAATACAAACCATAAAAGTACTCTGTTAAAAGTGTTGTGTAATATTCATAATTAATCAAAACATGTTCCAAAAACAAAATCATTTCAATTGGAAAAAGAAACTTGAGAACAAAACAGTGAATAAAGAAATTGCAATATTTATGCGTATCGACATTTTCTGACACTTTTCACACTGTTCATGTGAAAGAACTGCTGAGTCTGGTTCTATGAAGGCCTCTGCCTTTAACCCGTCACTATAAAGAGGATACAGAGAGCAGGGGGACACACTGGAAAGCTCAGTGAGTGCTTCGATAATTAAAAAGTTCTCCCTGCGGAAAAGAAACAAAGTGCATGTTGGGTACTTTTGGTGCTTCTTTCAGTCCCAGTTCCCCGGGGAGGCTACCTGTGACTCCACCTGTGTGAAGGAATCAAGTTTTCTGTCCGACTTCATCTTCATCTATAAATACATTCTGTCAACAGTCAAACAAAATGTATGAATCATGTTCATTCTTTCATTCTTGGAGGAAACTTGGAAACCACATGATTTTTGTTTTTAACCAAAATTGGTTTCACAAGCAGTTACTAGGTTTTATGTGATGGTTTTGTGTGTTTTACTGCCTTCAGGCATGTGAGGAAGAGAGAAAAAACAAATGTAATTGTTGTTTGTTACTATTGAAGAACACACCTCCTGTCACTCGTTCATGGAAAGCTCATCCATTTGTTTGTGGATCTTCTGTGATCGTCACCTGCGACACGAACTCACCTAATGACAGTGTGCGACTGCAGAGACGCCACTAATCCTAAGGTTCAATCACGCAGACATTGACACCCATGTCTCTCTTTCCACGGCCGTCTCTGTTTCTCTTCTCTGGACGTAATTGTTGCAGAAATAACACCCTTCACCACAGTAACCCAGCTATTCAAAGCAGCTACTGGTATTTGGGGCCTCGGGCCAGAACCTTTCATCAGGGGTTTGGGAAGGACTGCAATCAGTTCTCTCGTGAATGGATGGTGGCCAATGAGCAAAGCTCACGGGTGGAGACGAAGGTACTGTGAGGTTGAAACTCTCCACAGTCTCTTCCTACTCTTCTCCGCAGGAAACTGCACAGATGTTCCTACAAACTTCATAAAAATCTATTGTTATTCCAGTTCAGAAAGAATGAAGTGTTTAGTAAGATAAGTTTTTGAATAAGACTAAAGACTTGTAACCAGTGGAATAAAGCGACAACGTTATTTTCCAAGTGCCCAGATCCATCGCAAGAAATCGACCTTGTCCATTTATGCAGAACTTCTTTTGAACTTTGTCCATTCCTGGGACTGAGATGAGTTCACTGCTGGTTCACTACTCATACACTTTCCACCGTTCTCCCCCGGCTTGTCTAAAACCCTACTCTGTTCTACTAGACTATACCTAGCATTTCAACAATCACACTACGTAAGTCTCTAAACTTAGACTATTGTAACAGTTTGTTTTTGTGTCTAAACCAGAAGGATGTGTTTCGCCTGCAGTTCATACAAAACTCTGCAGCCAGAATTCTGAGTCGCTCTAGTAGAAGAACTCACATTTCTCCTTCAAACTCTTCACTGGCTGCCAGTTTCTTTCAGGATCATTTTAAAATTCTGGTTCTTACTTTCAGATCTATTCATGGTCAGACCTTCCATCAGTGATCTGATCCAGCCTTACACCCCAGCTCGGGCTCTAAGGTCTGTGGATCAGAATCTACTGATGGTTCCTGAACTTCCGGACCAGAGGAGAGAAATCCTTCCAGGCTGTTGCTGCTTTCATCAGCCTGACTTCTAGCAAAACACATAAAAAGGCCTTTAAAAAAAAAAAAAACAGTACGGTATGTTTGTCCTAAAAGTTCATTTTTTGGGAGTGTGGTGGCTGATTAACGCATCCAACTGAAGTTGGATTTAGCGATGAAACACAATGAAACGGTGAGCTAGTCCTACATTGTGCTTTCTCGCGGGGCTATGTTTTGACAGGCCGGCCCACTCCAGGTAGGTACCAGGAAACACACAAAAGTCGAGTCCACCAGGGCTGGAATAGTGGAAGACTGACACTCCGGGTTAGGTCCACCAATAGGGTTGCTGCTGTCAACTTGGACTTTGGCGTTCATTTAGATGTTTACAGGGTTTTGAACAATCCTGGGAGCGTGACCCTTTCTGACAGCCTCAGTGGTACTTTATCACGACAGCAACTGTACTTGACTTGTCCATATCGTTGTTGGAAGATCTTTACGTTCAATCAAGTCTTTGAAGTTGTTTTATTTGTCACTACATTCTACAGAACTAAAGGTTCAACCAGGAGAGACACAAGATCAGGATTAAAAAAAGATATATTGTAGTGTTGTGAGGCAGCAAACTATCTTTGGCAGTTAGAACATCAGAGTTTGATGATCGTCAGGGGGTTAGCGAATGAGAATGTTGTAGTCCCTGTGATGGGGTCTTGACTCTCTTGGTGGTACATTTCCCAGCAAATCACAAGAGCAACAGTGAAATATTTCACCTGAGGCAGAAGCCTCAAACAGAACTAGACTCTTTGTGAACAACCTTCTGCTGTAACCGGCTGAGACGGAAGTAAAACAAGTAGACGGAGACAAGGTTTTGAGAACAGTTGGAGCAACAGTGAAGAGTCTAGACGGTTGGACGAGAGATCTTGAATCCGACGAGCCAGTCGAGGGTTAAGAAGAAGCAGAGATGAGGATCTTGAACCATGAAGACTGGAGGTGTGAGGGGAGGAGGGTAGACTGAGAGCAGGTGACACAGATCTAAACTGGACAGTCAGTGATGATTGGTCCACGGTGGGATTGTGTGATTGGACGAGGGAGGCTGTTGCTCCTAAGCTTTGGAACGATCTTCTCTCTCTTTGCTCTTGATGGATCTACTGACTCCTTTAAGAAACATCTTAAGACGTTTCTATTTGTTCAGGCTTTTCCTTGAATTTCTCGAACTCCTGTGTTGTTCTCAGTATTATCTTGATCTTTAAAGTATGTACTTTTTTGAGTATTGCTTTGATTGTTTAAGCGCTTTGTGACCCTGGTCTCGAAAAGCGCTATATAAATAAATATTACTTACTTACTTACTTACTTACCTGTTGGCAGTGAGAGTGATGAAGAGTGAGTTTCCACCATTGATGGAAACCATTCACAGGATTCGAACGTTGACCACGGTCTGTGTTTTTCTCTGTAAAGCAAATATTTAGTGTGTCTTTAGGCTGATCCATGTTAAAGTTGACGTCAGGTGAAAGACCGTCGGGGCAAATGATACATTTTTGTTTACACAGGTCTAAGGAGCACTTTGTGTATATTAGGGAAATGGAAAATAAGAACTTTAACAATTAAAACAATACACAGTTAAATATATATACTTAAAAGATCAAGACACATAAGACAAACACAAGAGTCTCAGAGAATCAAGGAAAAGCTAAAATAAAAGTGTCTTGAGATGTTTCTTGAAGGAGTCAGTAGATCATCAAACACAGATGTTTCTTGAAGGAGTCAGTAGATCATCAAACACAGATGTTTCTTGAAGGAGTCTGTAGATCATCAAACACAGATGTTTCTTGAAGGAGTCAGTAGATCATCAAACACAGATGTTTCTTGAAGGAGTCAGTAGATCATCAAACACAGATGTTTCTTGAAGGAGTCAGTAGATCATCAAACACAGATGTTTCTTGAAGGAGTCAGTAGATCATCAAACACAGATGTTTCTTGAAGGAGTCAGTAGATCATCAAACACAGATGTTTCTTGAAGGAGTCAGTAGATCATCAAACACAGATGTTTCTTGAAGGAGTCAGTAGATCATCAAACACAGATGTTTCTTGAAGGAGTCAGTAGATCATCAAACACAGATGTTTCTTGAAGGAGTCAGTAGTCAGCCAGTGAAGAGTTTGAAGGAGAAATGTGAGTTCTTCTACTAGAGCGGCTCAGAATTCTGGCTGCAGAGTTTTGTATGAACTGCAGGCGAGTTTAAAGATTTTTCTCTGTTGAAACAGTTTCTGGTTAGTTTTGTGTTGAACTAGACTGTCTTTATCAAACATAACACCCAGGTATCTCAGGCTCAGTTTGACAGACTGACCTAAGTCGCCCAAGTACTGACTTCAGAGTTTCTGTTTTGTCCACATTTAGCTGCAAAGTGTTTTCACTCAGTGAGGTTGAATACTTGGTCATACAGAAGAAAACTTTCAAGGATCTGACAACGAGATCGCTTTGCATACGAAGACTGGATCACATGGTGTAGACTTGAGTTACAGCTGCTGCTTCAGACACTTTTAAGTGGAACTAAGAGCAGAATACCTGCTTCAGGAGGTGTTCGTCCAGTTGGGAAGTGACTCAGGATAAACCCCTCGGTTCCCCCCCACATTCCTCAGTAAAGTACCAGAGGAGCAGATACTAGAAGTCCCATAGTGGACCGTAGAGGTTCAGGTCTCAGTGTGAACGCTAGGGATCTCTACATCCTGACCCGTGAAGTCGCTCGTCGTAAACATGTCACTGCTCAGCTGTTCGTGAGGAAGGAAGTGCAGGACGACAAGAATGTCTGCCGGGGGCTCGGACCCTGACCGAAGGGTCAGACGACGTTCGACTTTACTGGTGCGCCAGGGTCAGGAGGTCACCGTGCATCTGCTCCGAGAACCTTGACTGACAGACTTGATGCCTGCGACGACGGACACCAGGATATCACAAGTATGTGCAGAAAGAATTAAAGTTATTATTGTGTTTTATTTCTCTTCCTCGTGTGAAGATAACCGTAGAGCTGTGTGTGTGTGTGTGTGTGTGTGTGTGTGTGTGTGTGTGTGTGTCTGTGTGTGTGTGTGGATGGTGAGAATGTAAAGGAAAGATTGTAAAGGGAAAGAATGTGGTGGTCAGAGGGTCACATGTGAAGGCGGGGGGGTGAATTATGGGGGGGAGGTCAGTCTGTAGACCTTTTTGCGTTCATTCTACTTCCTCACGTTTGAAACAAACGCAAATCAAAGCAAGAGTTTAGTCGTCTTTACTTTTGATTTCCAACTCCAATGCAGATCATAAGACGTTTTGTTCAGGCTTTTAACTCCTGTTGTGTTATCAGTGTTATCTTGACCTTTAAAGTATATACTTTATTGAATATTGTTTTGATTGTTTAAGCGCTTTGTGACCCTGGTCTGGAAAAGCACTATACAAATAAATATTACTTACTTACTTACAATGTAATTGACACTCGTCTCAGGACGTCTTCGTTGCTAAGATAATTTGTGCGAATGTCTCTGATTATTATTTGTTTTATTTAATCCAGACCAGAGATCCTTAAGGTTTGCAACTGTTGACTGGAAAAAAAAATGATGGTATATTTTTTATAGTTCACTATATAATCATGCAGATGTTAAAAAGTTCCATTTTGGTTTAACATACATTTGGTTTTTTTGTGTTTTTCTTGGAGCATGAACACGATCCATAATAGGGTCTAATTTCATGGTTGTATTTTAATGGAAAATCCTTCTTGTTTTTTTTAAAAACCTACAATACACACCACGTATTAAAAAAATAAAAAACTGTTTTGTTTTGTTTGTCAAAATAGAACCGCAGACTTCTACGTCCATTTAAGGCATTATTTTTCTCGACCGGACTTCAAGGTAAAGCAGATAAAAACTAGCAGAAAAAGGCGAGGAACAAAAATAACGCTGACTCAGCAGGAGCCGCTGTGTCGACACGATGGTTATTCATCTTTATGAGGCTGGTTTTTGGAGAAAACTTGAGCAAAATGAGCATCTGGACATTTGAAGAGTCACAACTTAATGTTATTTAGGAGAAAATCCAGCCAAAAAAACTATTTCAAACACTAATAATTGATTAAAAAAGGTATTTTTAGTCAATGTAAACTAAAATGGCGTCATCTTTCACTGACGGAGCCGATAATGACTTAAATGTTTCTGTTACAACTTGAAGCAGGAACTAAGAAAAAGTGTGTTTGTCTTTATGTGAATATAATTGATTGACTTGATCGTCTAATGTTAATAACAAACTGTCATATTATGGGTTAGGAAAAGAACGAGGATCAATAAGTCCAGTGGGGGGTCAACATGGACCCCCGAAAAAAACATCCATATCTTCTAACAGTTCCTGCTGCGTCCGACCCATGTCACCCACACTTTTCATTGACTGCCCTTTTACCAGAATAAAATAATGAAATAAGACACACACATGTTATTTCGTTTTGTGTACGTTTGATACAAATATAAGTCGTACAAGATTTATTATACGATTAAAACAAAAAAAATGATTTCATTTTTTATTTAATTTTGAAGGTGAAAAATACTCACAAAGAGGACAAATTTAAAGAAGAAAAATGTAATTTAGATAAAACTCCAACAAGCTTAATTTTAAATTGTATAATTATCGGTACAAAATATTAAAACACCAAGAGGTCACGAATTAAAAATATAGAATTTAGAAAATGTATTTTTCGAATGACTAAAATCAGAATATAGAACTCTACGTGTGAAACGAAATTCATTCATTTTGAAAATAATATGTAAATTTTTTTGATTTAAAACATTTTTTAATTATTAAAAAAAAAAAAAAAATCCAACCTTTCAATAAACACATTTAATTATTTGAATGTAAAACAAACCCTTTAATATACAAATACATCTCTTTATTGTTCTTGTTTTGTTTTGGGAGTAAACTTTTCCAAAATGAGTGTCTGGACATATGAAGAGTAAGTAAGTAAGTCATTTATATTTATAGCGCTTTTCCAGACCAGGGTCACAAAGCGCTTAAACAATCAAAACAATATTCAATAAAGTATATACTTTAAAGTTCAAGATAAAACTGAGAACACAACAGGAGTTCCAGAAAATCAAGGAAAAGCCTGAACAAATAAAACAACTTAACGTTATTTAGGAGAGAATTAATCTAAAAAAAACATTTCCGACACTAATAAGAAAAAAAATCCTGTTAAACGAAATTCATTCATTTTGAAAATAATATGTAAAAATGTACGATTCTTTTTTTTTCAATTATTTAAAAAAACAAATCAAACCCTTCAATAAACACATTTAATTATTTGAATAAAAAACAAACCCTTTAATATACAAACACATCTCTTTATCGTATTTGTTTTTGGAGTAAACTTTTCCTTTTCAAAAACTGTCACTTGTATCTATGTATATAAGTGTGTATTTCAAAGGTTTTAATGTTTTTTAAATGTACTCATACTTTATTACTGCACTATAAAAGATCAAACTGTTAATTGTTGTACTGGTACAATGACAATATATATTCAATTCTATTTGATTCTATATCTGTTTTTGTGTGGTGTCAGTACACAGTGAAATAATGAAATAAAATAACAATAAACATTATTTTATTATTTTGATTTAAAGTGTTTTCTTCGTATACATTATTGAATATAATTAAATCTTCTAAACTTTATATTGACAAGAAGATCTGATCCAGGAGCGGGTCTGAGGGTCGAGCTGAGGTGATGTCAGCACGCAGTGCGCGTCACTCACTCAGTGTTGCTGTGAGAGAGAAACACGCACGCAGAGGCAGGAACACGCACGCAGAGGCAGGAACACGCAACTCGCTGCAGCCTCCGCTGAACTGACGGTGAGGAAAACTTTTGCTGCTTGGATTTAAAAATAAAAAGAATAATATAGTTTTAGCGCAACAGCGTCACTGATGCGAGTCTAAAGCGTGTTTTTGTTCAAAGGAATCTGAAGATAATCTTGATATTTTCATTTTTATTCTTAAAGATCATCTTTGACGCAAACATTCTGGCTTCATCTCGGTGCATAAAATAACTTTTTATATTAATAATGTCCGCGTTGTAACATCAGTTTTAATCGGTTGTTGTTCTTTTTTTGCCTCCTAAAGACCAGCCATGTTCGGACTCCAGCGCCACCCTCTGGCCGCCCTGGTGTACCTGCAGGTGTGCGTCTCGTGCGCCGCTTTACCTGAATTTATCAACGGATTTCTTTACCAGAACATCAGCAACGATGGCAGAGGAGAGAGTGAGTTCAGCTTTGAAGGGTCTCTGGGTGAAGAAACATGTTTCAATAACTTATAAGAGCGGAAATACACAAATTGTATTTTATTTACAGTATAGAATATACAAATATATAGTGTGACTTTGTGTTAATCTTTAAAATCGATATATATATATATATATATATATATATATATATATATATATATATATATATTTATATTTGTTAATAATGTGTCAATAATGTTATTTAATTCAAATGTACGTTATGTATGTTATAGTTTTATTAATAGCTTTGTTTATATTGTTTCTCATTATTAAACCAATCTTATAACTTATATTTCTCTCTTATTATTCCACATATTGTATCTTGGGGTTAATTTAAGTTCTACGTAAGTTTAAGTATATTAACTTTTTAATTTTTAATGTATTGGACCCTCAGGGACATAAATATATACATATTAATTTAAAAACATATTAAATACATATTAAGAACATTCTCAAAGTGTAATAATTCCAACTATTTTAATACATTTCCTGTCATAATCATAATATGTTTTTTTGTGCATCTATCAACCAATTCTATTTACCTTGAACCATATTTTGTTTTTGTTTTACTCTAGTGTTGCACAAAATTGTTCATTTTAATTGACTTTTTATTTGTTGGAAGGATTTTTTAAGTTTTAGTTAAAACATTTTTCAATATATAATAGAATTTCCTTCTTGTCAAAGTACAACATTGTTGTGAATGTGCTGTACAATGAAATTCATTTATTTATATTATATATTCTTTCTATTTGAAATGTTTGAATACAACATGATGATTTAATAAATATATACAAAATAAATAAAGTCATCATTTTGCTAAGAATACAAATGAATTATGACCCAAACAACCATGTGTGTAGTAATTGTCTTCTGTCATTAGTGTACATCAACGGTGTGCGTCTTCACGTGGAGTGTCCGGAGCCGTCGGTCTCGGCCGCCTGGGGCAGCACCGTCACCCTGCCCTGCCACTTCCACTACGAGCCCGACCTTCCCACCTCACGGAGGACCCGGGTCAAGTGGTACTGGCTTCCTTCCACCGCCATCGGCGCGCCGGCGTCCGCCTCGGTCTCGGCGCTGGAGACGGACGTCATCGTCTCTATGGGGAAACGCCACCGAAGCTACGGCGGCTTCCGGGGTCGAGTGCGACTGCAACGCTCCACGCCTGGTGACATGTCCCTGGTGATCGACGGGCTGAACCTCAACGATACGGGTCGGTACCGCTGCGAGGTGATCGACGGGCTGGAGGACGAGAGCGCGACGGTGGAGCTGGAATTACAGGGTGAGTTATGTTTGAGCCAAAGTTACATTATTTTCAAACAATCTTAAGATCTGGAAGAATAGAAATAGCATTAATCTGGCGATACGATGCGTATCGTGATACAGGGGCAACAATATGCTATATTGCGATGTATTGCTATATTGTAAGTACAAGTATATATATGTAGTATTATGGATGGATGGATGGATGGATGGATGGATGGATGGATGGATGGATGGATGGATGGATGGATGGATGGATGGATGGATGGATGGATGGGTGGGTGGAGGGATGGATGGATGGATGGATGGATGCATGGATGGGTGGGTGGATGGATGGATGGATGGATGGATGGATGGATGGATGGATGGATGGATGGATGGATGGATGGATGGATGGATGGATGGATGGATGGATGGATGGATGGATGGATGGATGGATGGATGGGTGGGTGGGTGGAGGGATGGATGGATGGATGGGTGGGTGGAGGGATGGAGGGATGGATGGATGGATGGATGGATGGATGGATGGATGGATGGATGGATGGATGGATGGATGGATGGATGGATGGATGGATGGATGGATGGGTGGGTGGGTGGAGGGATGGATGGATGGATGGATGGATGGATGGATGGATGGATGGATGGGTGGGTGGGTGGAGGGATGGATGGATGGATGGATGGATGGATGGATGGATGGATGGATGGATGGATGGATGGATGGATGGATGGATGGATGGATGGATGGATGGGCGGGTGGGTGGGTGGATGGATGGATGGATGGATGGATGGATGGGTGGATGGGTGGATGGATGGATGGATGGATGGGCGGGCGGGCGGGCGGATGGATGGATGGATGGATGGATGGATGGATGGATGGGTGG